>NC_134691.1:125923790-126098790 GCF_050947455.1 Rhinoderma darwinii | reverse complement strand
CATATAAACTTCAATAGTTCTGTGAATTCACACTCATCTCTGCATTGAAATCAACTCGAACCCAACATTTACTGCCATGGTTTTTTTTTAGAAAATTCTACTCTACTACTCTTATCAGATTATTTACCAAAATGTCCACCCCCCTGTACTCTATGTACGTGAAATGATAAATCATTATGGAATTACTGTGAGCCCACTCTTAATCATTATCGCCTTTTAGACTGTACAGCATTATTAAAGATACAGTGTTGTATCCAATTATTCTAAATGCTGTTAGGATCTCCTATAAGTGCTGTTAACATTTAGACAGCAGGCCCAATCAGCTATTGTATCAAACATTTTGTAAATTTATGTTAAAACTAGTGACTATAGGCAGAGTTACTGATTTTATCAGATTTCATTTCTCCGTTAGATCTGGACCATAAGACATCAGAGGCTCATATTTACTTGTCATATTTGAACCATATATGACATTGTGTTTTTTGTGCAAATTTGAACTTGCTTTGCCCATATGTGCTGCACAAACCATGCATTTTATTTTGACATTAAAGATATATATATATATATATATATATATATATATATATACATACACGTTATAGTGCACTGTGCTGCACATAAACTGCACACTCTTTTAACTGCTGTAAAAGGAGGAGAATTACTGGCCTGCATACAGTAACTCCAGCTCTTAATGGTGTCATCACTGATCCACATTGCCGTAGTCGGTCCGTCTGTCCTAGGGGAAGAATCAATCCCTGACTATCCTACCTATATATTATTCAATGGGTGTTGCCATTACTCACATAAAATATTTATTTGCTCTCTATATATTAAGCTGTTTATAATTTTATACATTTGCGTCTATGGTATGCAATATGTGGTTCCCCAGCTGTACAGAAACGAAAAGTTTCAGCATGTCATGAGAGTCTATGGCTTCATGGAGTTCTGGGACATAAAGCTTTACAACAGCTGGAGTCATAGACTTCATATGAGCGATGTGAGCCTGTAAGGCACGTGTATTTGTATTAATAGTGAATTTAATTGGCATACATTCTAGGTTTTTTACAAAAATGAGAAAAGAGGATTGCAAGATTATATCTCTAAAGTGATTATCAAGGACTTTATGTAACATTTAGACAACACACCACAGCACTGAACTACCAACATAAGGCAGAGTTGAGAGAAATCCGCAGTAGGAAAAGCCAGCAGCCATTACACACAATAACTTAAAGGCTCTTTTGTTGACCCAGTGACAGAAGTATTACTCCAATGGCAGCTAATATGGCTGACAGGAAATAGCTTATCTTTGTGTCAGAGGCTGAACACAGGAGAATATAAAAAAAAATATAAAAGATGTTACTGCTGAAAACAGTCACAGATACAGTTCCAGGTAGATTCAGAGGAGTACTTTACTCCCAACACCAGGTAATAGACGATAGACGATAGACTGTTGCAGTTAGTTGGTGTATGTCAGCTCTCCCGGTGATTCTGGTAGCCGTAGTTCCATGCAGGAAAGACATTTTATTGAATATGAAAACAGGAGAAGTGTATATATATATATATATATATATATATATATATATATATATATATATATATATATATGACCTTCTATTTTTGGTACATCTTCTTTACGTTAAAGTTTTAGACAATCCATTATAATGTCACAATGATTTTTGCCAATTAACTCAGCTGTATTATATCCGGCAAAATCAGCTCAGCTATATGTGTTGCAATGATCTTATTAGTTAAGAAGAAAAATAGAAGGTAGCAAAACATTAATAGGAAAAAAGAGAAGAAATAAATCCAAGCATGGGGATGCAGTTAATCATGTATTTTCATTTAACCGTGTGTACACAGCATGGTGTATATTGTTTTTTGGGGATGTCAACTTAAATATTAATATTATGGCATATCCATATTTAATCAAGGCAGTTTTTCATAGTTAAAAGCTCAAAAAGATAAGCAATTCCTTCAAGATTTGACTTGACATAAAATTTAGCTCTAGTCAAAGTTTTTGTTTTAATATTTTTTTTAGGCAAATTTCCCATATTTTGAAGGGCTTGGTGAATGAATCAGGATGTATTTCACTAATAGTATGAATTAAAATGTAAGAAATAAGATGTTCCAAAAAAAAATGCAATATAACCTTTTGCCTGTTTTGTTATTCTATTAAAATACTACTATCACTACAACCACTACCACTACCTGCATGCATGCTGACGCACCAACATCTCAATTTTCTCAACATTTCCTTCTTCATGTAAATATGTCAAAACACGGTTTACTTATCTATTTCAAAATACACCTTTATCGGGGTCAGAGCTCCAGAGTTTCCAGATTAATCAAATAATGGAGAAAAAACTAAAAATAACCACTCATTTTGCAAAAACAAAAACCAGAAAAATCTCTTAACCCCTTAATGACAGCCAATTCAAATTTTTACATTTTAGCTTTTCCTCCCCGCCTTCCAAAAGACAAAATGTTTTTATTTTTTCGCCGACATAGCCATTTGTGGGCTTGTTTTTTTGTGGGACAAGTTGTAGTTATTCATGCCACTATTTCATGTACCGCATAATGTTCTAGGAAACGGAAAAAAAATATTTGTGGGGGGAAATGGACAAAAAACAGTGATTGCGAAATTTTTTGGGGGTCTTTGTTTTTACGGTGTCCATCAGGCGATAGAAACGACATGTTAATTTTATTCTACATATTGATACGATTATGGCAATATCAAAATGATATGTTTTTTAATGTTTTACCACATCTATAAAAAAAAAAAAGAAATTAGTTTTGTGTCGCCATATTCTGAGAGCAATAACTTATTTATTTGTATGTTGATTTAGCAGGGTTATGGCTTATATTTTGCGGGACAAACTGTAGTTTTTATTGGTACCATTTTGTGGTACATGCAACTTTTTGATCACTTTTTATTCCATATTTTGGGGAGCTAAGGTGACCAAAAAACAGCAATTTGGGTATTTTTAGTTAAAAATTTTTTTTACGGCGTTCACAGATAGAGTTAATTAACATTATGTTTTAATAGTTTACACTTTTACAGATGTAGCGATACTCGTTAACTTTTACATTTTTAACATTAGTTTAGGGAAAAAATGGTAACGTTTTTTTTTTTACTTTTAATATTTTTTTTTTTAGTACATTAAAGGGCTTAATAGGTGTACAAAGATGGCAGACCCAGTGGTCATCAGAAGGCCCCAGGGCTGCCATGATCACCATCGGCATCGCACAATCACATTGGGGGTGGGGCGATGGCACGTTGGAGAGGGCTACGCCCTCATTCTAATGCTTTAGATGACCGTGGAATCTAAGGGGTTAAATGGCCAGAATAAAATTGATCTTTGATTCCACCCATTGCAGCGAGGTGTCAACTTTTTTACACAGCTGACACCCGCTGAGTATGGTGCGAGGTCGGCCTGTGAGCCCACTCTGTTCTACCCCTTAACGGCTGTCCGATACAATTATATGGCATGTCGTTTTTGGCTTTGTCCATAGGGGTTTACGTTTTTTTTTTTAATTGTTCTGCAATGTGCATTTTAAATACTAAGAAATAAATATTTTTAAACTTGAAGCATTCTGTGTTTTAGTATGGACCAGTGAAACAGGTCTGATTTACATGGACTTCTCATTTGACCCTCCTGCAAGATAAATTAATATCTCCTTTACCACCCTTAACCCTGAACTGTGTTTTAATGAACTTCAGAACAAACAAATCATTAACCACCATCACACAGTTGAACATTGTTAACACAGAACACATTAGGAGGAAAATGTTAAATACCTGTTCATCTAATTAATTTTTATCTTATTGCTTCCATTGTTGTCCCATATGTATTATGATGTTTCTTTTTTGGACCCTACATATGTAATATATTATTTGTTGCTTATTAAATGTTGAGGTCATTGTAGGACCATAAAGTTACCTCAATGAGCTTCATAGGTAATGGAATCATTTGGAAGGGTTTTTTTTTTCTCTCCTGTAACTGGGAAGGGTTACTTTATTCCTTAAGGCCAGGATCATTTTTTCTTCTTCTGAACTGATAAAACGACTAATGGAAAAACAATAGAGATGTGCACCATACTTCCTCCACAGCTGGACAGTGGAACATTGCATGCCAGCTTTAGTCATGTCAAAAAGGGCACCTACAGTAAAGTTTTCTTTTATAGCATTATTTTAATAAACAAATAAAAGCCCCACATAATGCAATTTCCTTCTGGCTCTAAAAGCTAGTATCGCTGCCTATTTTTTTTAAAAAACAGTTTTTCGGTCTCTGATTTTTTCCAGCTTTAATGTTTGAGGGGTTTCTTGTATGCACAGAATCTCGATGTTATGTCGATTTTAGTCATTCCTTGGTGATGTATTGGTATGTTCAGGGTCATTGTCATTTTGCAAGATCACTTTTGGCAGATCCTCAATTTTCTGACAGATAAGCTCGTGTTATCATTAAGCACCCTCTTGTACAGATATGTCCTCCTTTACTTTCACTGTAAATCCTACATAACCTAAAATGTATGATGAGAGATATTAAACAAATATGTAGAAAAAACAGAAAATTTCTGACGGGTGCCTCCGATGGATGCCATCTGTCAGCCATCAGTTTGCTTTAGACTCCAATATTAAATGTTTAAGTTTTTTAACATATGAGTCTAAGGGCGACGAATGGGCGAACATCAGTTGCATTCCGTAAGTTGTCCGTCGCCCGTAGACCCCATGTAAAAAAAAAACTAATATGTTTTACGTATACATTTTTTTACTGGATTGATGTGACGGAAGCAATCAATTTGCCCTCTGTCATCCTTAGACTTCCATGTTGAAAAAGTATACGTTTAAAGTATATGGTTTTTTTACTAGGTGGGACAAGACTGTATTGAATTGGTATCATGACAAATTGCATAGCTTAACGCAAATCAAGATAAAGTATGGGTGGACAAATCTGTACAGTGAGGAATTCATGGCAGATTCCATGACTGCCCAGACCCTGAAGCAGCCCAAAACCATAACATTTCTACCCACATGCATTACCGTTGGTATCAGGTTTTTCTGGTGAAATATTGTTTTTGGTTTTAACCAAACATGTCCTATGATACTGTGGATGGACAAATACCTCTACCTTTGCTTTCTCTGTCCAGAACACACTGTTAAAGAAATCCTGCTGTTTGTCTAGGTTTTCATGGGTAAACTTTAGTCTTGCCCCATGTTTTTACTAAACAGCAAAAACGTCCTCCTGGTACACCTCACATGTAGAGCATGTTTGTGCACCCTATTTTAATGGTAGACTAATGCACTATATGACCTAGACATCAATAGTCGCAAGAGCTACCTGTGGGTCCCGTGATAAAATTCTGTGGTTCTTACAAATTTCTTTCGGTATCTCCTGTTCTGATCTCTGGCTAAACTTACAAGTACTTCCTGGCCTGGGCAATTTGGTAGTTATTTTAAGTCTTCTCCACTTGTATATGATCATTCAGACAGTGAAATGATTGATGTACAACTGTTTGGCAAACGTTTTAAATCCCTTTCCAGACTTATCTGGAATGTTCTATTTGAAGGCATCATAGAGATCTTTGGATCTAGGCATGGGGATTTCAACAACTAAAGAGGAAACCAAACTAAATGTCTGACTTTCAAATAATGGTCAAAGGATGGTCGGCACTCCAGTTCGAGCGTGGTGCACATGGAAGGGAAATAACCCAAAGATACTGAATAAGAGAAAACCCGGCGCTCACTGGATCAGTTAATAGCTTTTTTTATTTTTCATACAAAGCTCGAGCTTGAGAAAGGTTCTGTGTTGAACCAAATCATCGTTCACGTGAGGTGAATTAAACAACCGTGTTTTCATCTTTACTGAAGCCCCGGTGCCGTTCCTCTTTCTATGGTTTCTATATATATATATATATATATATATATATATATATATATATATATATATATATATATATATATATATATATACAGTATATATAATTTTTTCTATTTTCTACTAATTTAATGTTATGTACATTTAATGTAGATTTGACCATGTATAACAATACCAAGCAAGTGTATTCTTTCCAACTTACATAATATTAAAAATGCCCAAGAACAAAGGCCTCAATTTTTCTCCTAGCACATCCCTAATTTTTAATTTATGGGATTATTATTATTTTTATTGGAACCTTCTGCATTTGGATCTCAGTGCTAAATACAGCACACACATCTGACATTAAAGTAGATCACTTATACAGTTAGGTCCAGAATTATTTGGACAGTGACACAATCTTCATGATTTGGGCTCTGCATTCCACCACATTGGATTTGAAATGAAACAACTGAGATGCAATTGAACTGTAGACTTACAGGTTTAATTCAAGGGGTTGAACAAAAATATCCTGTGATATGTTTAGGAATTGCAACCATTTTTCTACACAGCCTCCTCATTTCAGGGGCTCAAAAGTAATAGGACAAATTAACATTACCATAAATAAAATGTTTTTCTTTAATACTTTGTAGAGAATCCTTTGCAGATTTTGTAATGACTGCCTGAAGTCTGGAACCCATGGACATCACCAAACGCTGGGTTTCCTCATTTGTGATGCCTTGCCAGGCCTTTAGTGCAGCTGTCTTCAGTTGTTGCTTGCTTGTGGGTCTTTCTGCCTTCAGTTTTATCTTAAGCAAGTGAAATGCATGCTCGAGATCTGATAATTGACTTGGCCATTTTAGAATATTCCACATCTTTGACTTAAAAAACTCCTTGGTTGCTTTTTCAGTATGTTTTGGATCATTGTCCATCTGTACTGTGAAGCGACGTCCAATCAACCTTGCTGCATTTGGTTGAATCTGAGCAGAAAGTATATCCCTGAATACTTCAGAATTCATCCGGCTGCTTCTGTCTTCAGTCACATCCTCAATAAACACTAGTGACTAGTCTTTCTGCCTTACGTTTTGTCTTAAGTGAAATGCATGCTCAATCGGGTTGAGATCTGGCGATTGACTTGGCCATTGCAGAATATTCCACTTCTTTGCCTTAAAAACTCCTGGGTTTCTTTCGCAGTATGCATTTGGTTGAATCTGGGCAGAACACCTCAGAATTCATCCGGCTGCTTCTGTCTTCAGTCACATCATGAATAAACACTAGTGACCCAGTGCCTTTGGCAGCCATGCATGCCCATGCCATCACACTGCCTCCACCATGTTTTACAGAGGATGTGGTGTGCTTTGAATCATGAGCGGTTCCAAGCCTTCTCCATACTTTCTTCCTCCCATCATTCTGGTACAGGTTGATCTTAGTTTCATCTGTCCAAAGAATACTGTTCCAGAACTGGGCTTGCTTCTTAAGATGTTGTTTGGCAAAGTCTAATATGGTCTTTCTATTATTAAGGCTGATTAATGGTTTGCAGCTTGTGGTGAATCCTCTGTATTTGCTCTCATGAAGCCTTCTCTTTATCGTATACTTAGATACTGATACACTTACTTCCAGGAGAGTGTTCTTCACTTGGGTAGATGTTGTGAAGGGGTTTTTCTTTACCATGGAAAGGATTCTGCGATCCACCACTGTCTGGACGTCCAGGCCTTTTGGAGTTCACAAGACCACCAGTGCGCTAATTTTTTTCAAGAATGTACCAAACTTTTTGATTTAGCCACTCCTAACATTTGAGCTAGTTCTCTGATGGATTTCTTCATTTTTTCAGCCTAACGATGGTCTGTTTCACTTTCATTGAGAGCTCCTTTGACCTCTTGTTGTGGGTTCACAGCAACAGCTTCCAAATGCAACTGCCACACCTGGAATCAACTCCAGATCTTTTACCTGCTTAATTGATGATGGATTAATGAGGGAATAGCCCATGCAGCCCATTAAACAGCTTTTGAGAAAATTGTCCAATTACCATTGGTCCCTTGAAAAAGAGGCAGCTACATATTAAAGAGCTGTAATTCCTAAACCCTTCCTCAAATTAGGATATGAATACCCTCAAATTAAAGCTGAGAGTCTGCACTTTAAGAGCATATTGATTATATAACTGTATAATCGATATGTTTTGGTAAACAGCTAAAATGCCAAAACTTGTGTCACTGTCCAAATAATTCTGAACCTAACTGTAGTTACATTCTAACAGCATGAAGCGTAAGGAGTTAGAGTTTAAATTAACCAATTATGGTTATCTAGAGTTTAAAGAACCACTCCGGTGTAAACATTATGTTTTATCTATTCTACTGCCCTCCTGATTGTAACTCTAATGAACTATTTCAACATACATATTAGAGTACCTAATTTTATTTTTGACCAGCAGCTGATGAAGACGCCAGTTCGGCGTTGAAACGCGTTGCATAGCAATAAATCATTTACTTTTACCTGGCTTTTGGATCTCCATCCTTTCTACACCACGCAGCAGCGCCAACATAGATCCTAATTTTACTTCCTCTGCACTCATCAAAATCAAGCGGTTACCTCGGCAACCGGCATCGGATCTGGCAGCAGCTAATACGTGGATTTCTACACTCAACTCCTTTAACCTCACGGTGAGCATTTATTATTTTTATTTCTCACCTACACCTCCTTTGATCCACACCAAGTGGCGCCGTGGTTTTCGCCCTCTCTCTACTTCAGATCGGACCTATCCGCTCCACGAGGCTGATACTCCGATACAGGGAGCACCCTACCACCAATCCTTTGGCTGGAAAGCTTACTCCCCCACTGGCAGCCGCTATTTTGGATCTACCACAACGTCCTGCTACATCTTACAAGCATGTTGGATTTCACCATTGAAAGGAACCTACTACGTGAACAACTCATCCTTGAATCCATCGGGACCGTCATACTGCCAAGACTCCCTCATGTGGCAAGTAACAGCTCATCAGTTGCTGAAACCCAAAAGATGACTAACTTGTACCTATCCTTGGAAGACCTCCTGAAAAAGGAAGCTCTGCAGAACATTGACTGTCAATTTTTGTCACTATATATGTCTAGCAACATCACTCCTAGAGGTCTAAGGTTGCTAATCACCAACCCTTATCCCACAGACCCTACTTTCAGCACTGACTGGAAGTCTTTTATAGATATATGCCATCTAGGTTTCCTAGAAAGACTGCACACCAAACGCACAACGCTTAGCAATGCCCTTCTCTCGGACATCCTCATTATCAAGGAGCAATTATTACACTTCAGCGATCACTGTGATTTCTCCAAACTAGAAGAATCCACCAGCAGAAGATTGATCGCTTATGAGAAAGATCTCATTCTAAGAAAAGCTAAAAAACTAAAACGGGATCAGGCAGACTATGCTACCAACCCTGCAGGTGATTGGAAATCCAACATCCTACCTGTCCCCCACCATGACACCATCTCACCTGACCATGTCAACACCCAAAATAGGAACTTTTTGAGCAAACCCAATTTCGCAACCCCACGGGTCATGACCTACAGCCGATCCTTCAGGAACAGCTCCAAGTCCAGACCCACCATTAGAACTCCCCAAAGAATACCGAGAATTCCTTCAGAAACCCTTAACCACCCATCGAGAACTAATATTCCATTACCGACCCCCAAATCCATCTGTCATGACACAGTTCCCTCTCCCACTCGGAACCCCCTTCCACCACCCCACTACCTCCCCTCGCATAGATCATTCAGCCCCAGAGTACCAATGAATGCCTTCAAATCCTCTGACCTAGCCCTTCATTTATCTCGGTTACCCTCTACCTCTCAATCCATGGAAGTCCCCCCACCCTCCATCACTCGTTCCCCCATATCCCTGACCAACGACTCAACTGACTTTGTCGATGAGGAGGACGACAACAATCTCTCACCACTACTCCAATTATCAGTACACAACACACCCTACTTCACCAACCCAACTTCACCCGAAGACCTTTTCCACAGCCCGCCCTTTGACTACAACACCACCAAGGGGTCCACAAACCCTAATTTAGATCTGGCCACGTCCGCTCTAGATTTTACCTACGCAACGACGTCTTTTTTAGGACTACCCTCCCAGTTAGTCCGACCCCCGTTAACCCCCACTGTGGTGAGCAAAGAGCTTTTGATCCCATATATCATGAGCCCCAAAGCCCAGACCATAACCCATTTCTTCCCAAAAATTCAAAAAATTTCGACCAAAAGAAAACTAGACATAGACCTAGAGGACGGAGAGGAGGCATCAAACGCACCAAACCAACATCCATCACACAACAAAAAGAGGAACCTGGTCCAACAGTAAAATTATTCAATCTGTCATCACACATCTTAAATAGTTCTGAGCTCAGCCTTCTGAATAGAGGCCTCTCTTTCTGCCCCACAGCATCAATTGACACTTTTGAACTTTTTATGGACCTTAACAGGTTCATAAGAAAACTCACCCTCACCAGACACTTCGCCATGATCAAATCCACCGTTACACCAGGCCCAACCACTGAACCGCCTGCAAATTCTCCCACACTCAATGCCATCCCAGTGGAAGTCCATCCCAAATCCAACTTCTACCCGACCCACCACCAGGGCCCAATGGTTGAAACCTTCTCATCCCTGGTTAGTAACGAGTTCAGGTCACTAGACCTACCATCCCACTATATTGACAACCTGACTACCCATGAAAGAAGAGCTATGAAACATCTTCAAAAAAATCAGGAAATTATTATTCGCCCAGCCGACAAAGGGGGGGGTATAGTCATCCTTGATAGGAACCAATATTTCGATGAAACCTTGAGGATCCTCAGCGACACCTCTTTCTACAGGAAACTCACCTCCAACCCACTATCCGCTTACACACAAGAATACAAAGACCTTATTGAGCCAGCTGCTAAATTAGGACTAATAAATAAAAAGGAGAAGCGCTTTTTAACTGTCACCTTTCCAAATATGCCCTTCATCTACCACCTACCAAAAATTCATAAATCATTAATCAATCCGCCCGGACGCCCCATCATTTCGGGAATCGACTCCCTCACAAGCAACCTTTCACATTTTATTGACCTCCACCTCCAACCCATTGTCCTCACCTTACCTTCCCACCTCAAGGATTCCACACAGCTAATCAGAGACCTAAATGACCTAAAGTTTGACCCCTCAACATCCCCAATCAGTTTTCTAACAGCAGACGTCACGGCACTTTATAGCAACATCCCCCATAACAAAGGCTTAGAAGTAATCCATTCCTTCCTCTCATCCATCAACTCAATCCCCGAACCCCAAGCAGATTTCCTCTCCAATTGCATCGAATTCATTCTCAAACACAACATTTTCAGCTTCAACAGTAGCTTCTACCACCAAATCAAAGGCTGTGCTATGGGCACCCGCTTCGCACCCTCCTATGCCAACTTATACATGGGCTCCTTCGAAAAAACACACATTCATGGCGAACACCACTATATAAATAACCTAATGCTATATAAAAGATACATCGATGACCTGTTTATAGTATGGAAAGGCACTGAGGAGGAAGCCACTGGCTTCATTGAAACGTTAAATAACAACAACTACGGCCTATCATTCACACATACTTTCTCCCCTACCTCTATAGATTTCCTAGACCTTACCATCAACTATGATAACCATAGCAACCAATTTACAACAAAAACACATTTTAAACTAGTAGACGTGAACAGTTACATTGATTTTAGAAGCGCCCACTACCGCCCATGGCTCACAAATATCCCTTTCGGTCAATTCAGGAGGATAAGGAAAAATTGCAGCACCAATAAAGACTTCAACAAGGAGTGCCTAATTTTAGAAAAAAGATTTAAAGACAAACATTTTCCCATAAACCTTATTAATGGCGCAAAATCACGAGCTTCAGAACTTACACAAAAATCCTGTCTAACCCCCCCTCTCATGATACCCAAATCCGTCCAGAGCAAGCACAATTTCATCACCACTTACAATAGAGGCAATAAAACAATTAGGGATATCCTCTCCAAACATTGGCACATTCTAAAAAACGATCCGCACCTAAAGGACACTCTACCAGACCAACCAAACATTACATTTAGACGTTCCCTAACCCTCAAAAATATCCTGGCTCCCAGTAGAACAAAGAAACATATAGCAACACACACAAATTTTCTTTCAAACCTCAAAGGTTCCTACAAATGTGGACACCCACGCTGCCTCTGCTGCAACACCATAAGCCACAAAAAATACACATACACCTCCACCGTTACCAATGAAACTTTCACCATCCAAACTCTCCTTAACTGCGGCACCACATATGTCATATACCTCCTAGAGTGCCCATGCAAACTACAGTACATTGGCAGAACCACTCAATGCCTAAGAACCCGAATTAACAATCATCGGTTCAATATCAACACTGGATATCTCAAACACAGTGTATCCCGTCACTTCTCTCTGAAACATGAGCGGGATTTCAACAAAATCACAATCACACCCATTGAATACATCCATCCCGATGTCCCGAACAGATTCAACAAACTCAAACAAAAGGAAAACTATTGGATTTTTAAAATGAACACATTACACCCACTGGGTCTAAACGACATTACGGAGTCATCCCTAGACTAAATACTGCACAATTCCCAATCATTAAAATTACCTCTGGATCCCACCAATAAATATACACCTCAACTCAATATCCATAAATCTACATACCATAAATCTACGTATCTCAATTAAATAGCCCCTATACGGAAATATGAGACAATCTCTCACTCCCTCATTTCCCTCTAAAAGCCGACAACTAGACAACCATCCGTTCTGCATGTGTGGTTGTGCTGTTTTTCAAAAAACCATAACACGCCACTAATCCCGGATTTTTCCTCTAAAACAAACCCAAAATTCAATTAAAACCAACCTTCCACTTTCACTCCAATTAAATTCGATTATTGCTTCAGCAAAATCAATCACTACCACTCTTACCCTCCAGAACCATTCCGATTTTTCAAATGTTCTCCCAAATGAACTAATCACAAAACGAAAACATAAACTAAAATAATCACTACACATAACATTGTCGTTTTAATAAAATCCTTACTTCATTACTTGTACTTCATTTATACTTACCTCAACCTCCCCCTTCTTTTTTGCCTTCTCTCCGTCCGTCATCGTTTTCCCCTGCAGCACAGTCCGGCGTTCTTTGGCGTTTTGCGGTTCACCGTGCGTTCCATCTCCTTTTGGACCGCGTCGGCCACCGTAATTCAGGCGGTCTCCTTGGCAACAGACAACAACGTTCATTCATACACGCAAAAACACGTATATATCAATGTCACAACACCTTACATTAATAAAAACAAATAAACAAGCAAACGAATATGTATCTAGCTACTACTTGCTCACCTCCCACCCCTTCCCTATACCTTTTGATAATAATAATATTTTACTGTCCCCCGCAAACAAAATCTTTTCAGCCGTCCTTTCCACTCCGACACTTCATAAAGAGACTTCTTTATTATGACAGCTCGCCTCTTTGTCTATTCAATTTATTTTACTGTGTATATATGTTTTAATAAGTTAACACCAACAAATGTCATGTTAATAAAATGTAACTTTGAACTTTGAACCCCCTCCTTTTTCCTCCCCCCCCCCCTTCCTGATGCCTTTTTGGCGGTTTTTTTACCTAATTACCCAGTCTGAACTGCCCCAAATCAGATGACTTGTTCTTCTGTATAAATACATGCCCTTTCTTTTATGTTCCCCATGCCTGATGAAGACGCCAGTTCGGCGTTGAAACGCGTTGCATAGCAATAAATCATTTACTTTTACCTGGCTTTTGGATCTCCATCCTTTCTACACCACGCAGCAGCGCCAACATAGATCCTAATTTTACTTCCTCTGCACTCATCAAAATCAAGCGGTTACCTCGGCAACCGGCATCGGATCTGGCAGCAGCTAATACGTGGATTTCTACACTCAACTCCTTTAACCTCACGGTGAGCATTTATTATTTTTATTTCTCACCTACACCTCCTTTGATCCACACCAAGTGGCGCCGTGGTTTTCGCCCTCTCTCTACTTCAGATCGGACCTATCCGCTCCACGAGGCTGATACTCCGATACAGGGAGCACCCTACCACCAATCCTTTGGCTGGAAAGCTTACTCCCCCACTGGCAGCCGCTATTTTGGATCTACCACAACGTCCTGCTACATCTTACAAGCATGTTGGATTTCACCATTGAAAGGAACCTACTACGTGAACAACTCATCCTTGAATCCATCGGGACCGTCATACTGCCAAGACTCCCTCATGTGGCAAGTAACAGCTCATCAGTTGCTGAAACCCAAAAGATGACCAACTTGTACCTATCCTTGGAAGACCTCCTGAAAAAGGAAGCTCTGCAGAACATTGACTGTCAATTTTTGTCACTATATATGTCTAGCAACATCACTCCTAGAGGTCTAAGGTTGCTAATCACCAACCCTTATCCCACAGACCCTACTTTCAGCACTGACTGGAAGTCTTTTATAGATATATGCCATCTAGGTTTCCTAGAAAGACTGCACACCAAACGCACAACGCTTAGCAATGCCCTTCTCTCGGACATCCTCATTATCAAGGAGCAATTATTACACTTCAGCGATCACTGTGATTTCTCCAAACTAGAAGAATCCACCAGCAGAAGATTGATCGCTTATGAGAAAGATCTCATTCTAAGAAAAGCTAAAAAACTAAAACGGGATCAGGCAGACTATGCTACCAACCCTGCAGGTGATTGGAAATCCAACATCCTACCTGTCCCCCACCATGACACCATCTCACCTGACCATGTCAACACCCAAAATAGGAACTTTTTGAGCAAACCCAATTTCGCAACCCCACGGGTCATGACCTACAGCCGATCCTTCAGGAACAGCTCCAAGTCCAGACCCACCATTAGAACTCCCCAAAGAATACCGAGAATTCCTTCAGAAACCCTTAACCACCCATCGAGAACTAATATTCCATTACCGACCCCCAAATCCATCTGTCATGACACAGTTCCCTCTCCCACTCGGAACCCCCTTCCACCACCCCACTACCTCCCCTCGCATAGATCATTCAGCCCCAGAGTACCAATGAATGCCTTCAAATCCTCTGACCTAGCCCTTCATTTATCTCGGTTACCCTCTACCTCTCAATCCATGGAAGTCCCCCCACCCTCCATCACTCGTTCCCCCATATCCCTGACCAACGACTCAACTGACTTTGTCGATGAGGAGGACGACAACAATCTCTCACCACTACTCCAATTATCAGTACACAACACACCCTACTTCACCAACCCAACTTCACCCGAAGACCTTTTCCACAGCCCGCCCTTTGACTACAACACCACCAAGGGGTCCACAAACCCTAATTTAGATCTGGCCACGTCCGCTCTAGATTTTACCTACGCAACGACGTCTTTTTTAGGACTACCCTCCCAGTTAGTCCGACCCCCGTTAACCCCCACTGTGGTGAGCAAAGAGCTTTTGATCCCATATATCATGAGCCCCAAAGCCCAGACCATAACCCATTTCTTCCCAAAAATTCAAAAAATTTCGACCAAAAGAAAACTAGACATAGACCTAGAGGACGGAGAGGAGGCATCAAACGCACCAAACCAACATCCATCACACAACAAAAAGAGGAACCTGGTCCAACAGTAAAATTATTCAATCTGTCATCACACATCTTAAATAGTTCTGAGCTCAGCCTTCTGAATAGAGGCCTCTCTTTCTGCCCCACAGCATCAATTGACACTTTTGAACTTTTTATGGACCTTAACAGGTTCATAAGAAAACTCACCCTCACCAGACACTTCGCCATGATCAAATCCACCGTTACACCAGGCCCAACCACTGAACCGCCTGCAAATTCTCCCACACTCAATGCCATCCCAGTGGAAGTCCATCCCAAATCCAACTTCTACCCGACCCACCACCAGGGCCCAATGGTTGAAACCTTCTCATCCCTGGTTAGTAACGAGTTCAGGTCACTAGACCTACCATCCCACTATATTGACAACCTGACTACCCATGAAAGAAGAGCTATGAAACATCTTCAAAAAAATCAGGAAATTATTATTCGCCCAGCCGACAAAGGGGGGGGTATAGTCATCCTTGATAGGAACCAATATTTCGATGAAACCTTGAGGATCCTCAGCGACACCTCTTTCTACAGGAAACTCACCTCCAACCCACTATCCGCTTACACACAAGAATACAAAGACCTTATTGAGCCAGCTGCTAAATTAGGACTAATAAATAAAAAGGAGAAGCGCTTTTTAACTGTCACCTTTCCAAATATGCCCTTCATCTACCACCTACCAAAAATTCATAAATCATTAATCAATCCGCCCGGACGCCCCATCATTTCGGGAATCGACTCCCTCACAAGCAACCTTTCACATTTTATTGACCTCCACCTCCAACCCATTGTCCTCACCTTACCTTCCCACCTCAAGGATTCCACACAGCTAATCAGAGACCTAAATGACCTAAAGTTTGACCCCTCAACATCCCCAATCAGTTTTCTAACAGCAGACGTCACGGCACTTTATAGCAACATCCCCCATAACAAAGGCTTAGAAGTAATCCATTCCTTCCTCTCATCCATCAACTCAATCCCCGAACCCCAAGCAGATTTCCTCTCCAATTGCATCGAATTCATTCTCAAACACAACATTTTCAGCTTCAACAGTAGCTTCTACCACCAAATCAAAGGCTGTGCTATGGGCACCCGCTTCGCACCCTCCTATGCCAACTTATACATGGGCTCCTTCGAAAAAACACACATTCATGGCGAACACCACTATATAAATAACATAATGCTATATAAAAGATACATCGATGACCTGTTTATAGTATGGAAAGGCACTGAGGAGGAAGCCACTGGCTTCATTGAAACGTTAAATAACAACAACTACGGCCTATCATTCACACATACTTTCTCCCCTACCTCTATAGATTTCCTAGACCTTACCATCAACTATGATAACCATAGCAACCAATTTACAACAAAAACACATTTTAAACTAGTAGACGTGAACAGTTACATTGATTTTAGAAGCGCCCACTACCGCCCATGGCTCACAAATATCCCTTTCGGTCAATTCAGGAGGATAAGGAAAAATTGCAGCACCAATAAAGACTTCAACAAGGAGTGCCTAATTTTAGAAAAAAGATTTAAAGACAAACATTTTCCCATAAACCTTATTAATGGCGCAAAATCACGAGCTTCAGAACTTACACAAAAATCCTGTCTAACCCCCCCTCTCATGATACCCAAATCCGTCCAGAGCAAGCACAATTTCATCACCACTTACAATAGAGGCAATAAAACAATTAGGGATATCCTCTCCAAACATTGGCACATTCTAAAAAACGATCCGCACCTAAAGGACACTCTACCAGACCAACCAAACATTACATTTAGACGTTCCCTAACCCTCAAAAATATCCTGGCTCCCAGTAGAACAAAGAAACATATAGCAACACACACAAATTTTCTTTCAAACCTCAAAGGTTCCTACAAATGTGGACACCCACGCTGCCTCTGCTGCAACACCATAAGCCACAAAAAATACACATACACCTCCACCGTTACCAATGAAACTTTCACCATCCAAACTCTCCTTAACTGCGGCACCACATATGTCATATACCTCCTAGAGTGCCCATGCAAACTACAGTACATTGGCAGAACCACTCAATGCCTAAGAACCCGAATTAACAATCATCGGTTCAATATCAACACTGGATATCTCAAACACAGTGTATCCCGTCACTTCTCTCTGAAACATGAGCGGGATTTCAACAAAATCACAATCACACCCATTGAATACATCCATCCCGATGTCCCGAACAGATTCAACAAACTCAAACAAAAGGAAAACTATTGGATTTTTAAAATGAACACATTACACCCACTGGGTCTAAACGACATTACGGAGTCATCCCTAGACTAAATACTGCACAATTCCCAATCATTAAAATTACCTCTGGATCCCACCAATAAATATACACCTCAACTCAATATCCATAAATCTACATACCATAAATCTACGTATCTCAATTAAATAGCCCCTATACGGAAATATGAGACAATCTCTCACTCCCTCATTTCCCTCTAAAAGCCGACAACTAGACAACCATCCGTTCTGCATGTGTGGTTGTGCTGTTTTTCAAAAAACCATAACACGCCACTAATCCCGGATTTTTCCTCTAAAACAAACCCAAAATTCAATTAAAACCAACCTTCCACTTTCACTCCAATTAAATTCGATTATTGCTTCAGCAAAATCAATCACTACCACTCTTACCCTCCAGAACCATTCCGATTTTTCAAATGTTCTCCCAAATGAACTAATCACAAAACGAAAACATAAACTAAAATAATCACTACACATAACATTGTCGTTTTAATAAAATCCTTACTTCATTACTTGTACTTCATTTATACTTACCTCAACCTCCCCCTTCTTTTTTGCCTTCTCTCCGTCCGTCATCGTTTTCCCCTGCAGCACAGTCCGGCGTTCTTTGGCGTTTTGCGGTTCACCGTGCGTTCCATCTCCTTTTGGACCGCGTCGGCCACCGTAATTCAGGCGGTCTCCTTGGCAACAGACAACAACGTTCATTCATACACGCAAAAACACGTATATATCAATGTCACAACACCTTACATTAATAAAAACAAATAAACAAGCAAACGAATATGTATCTAGCTACTACTTGCTCACCTCCCACCCCTTCCCTATACCTTTTGATAATAATAATATTTTACTGTCCCCCGCAAACAAAATCTTTTCAGCCGTCCTTTCCACTCCGACACTTCATAAAGAGACTTCTTTATTATGACAGCTCGCCTCTTTGTCTATTCAATTTATTTTACTGTGTATATATGTTTTAATAAGTTAACACCAACAAATGTCATGTTAATAAAATGTAACTTTGAACTTTGAACCCCCTCCTTTTTCCTCCCCCCCCCCCTTCCTGATGCCTTTTTGGCGGTTTTTTTACCTAATTACCCAGTCTGAACTGCCCCAAATCAGATGACTTGTTCTTCTGTATAAATACATGCCCTTTCTTTTATGTTCCCCATGCCTGATGAAGACGCCAGTTCGGCGTTGAAACGCGTTGCATAGCAATAAATCATTTACTTTTACCTGGCTTTTGGATCTCCATCCTTTCTACACCACGCAGCAGCGCCAACATAGATCCTAATTTTACTTCCTCTGCACTCATCAAAATCAAGCGGTTACCTCGGCAACCGGCATCGGATCTGGCAGCAGCTAATACGTGGATTTCTACACTCAACTCCTTTAACCTCACGGTGAGCATTTATTATTTTTATTTCTCACCTACACCTCCTTTGATCCACACCAAGTGGCGCCGTGGTTTTCGCCCTCTCTCTCCTCAAATTAAAGCTGAGAGTCTGCACTTTAAGAGCATATTGATTATATAACTGTATAATCGATATGTTTTGGTAAACAGCTAAAATGCCAAAACTTGTGTCACTGTCCAAATAATTCTGAACCTAACTGTAGTTACATTCTAACAGCATGAAGCGTAAGGAGTTAGAGTTTAAATTAACCAATTATGGTTATCTAGAGTTTAAAGAACCACTCCGGTGTAAACATTATGTTTTATCTATTCTACTGCCCTCCTGATTGTAACTCTAATGAACTATTTCAACATACATATTAGAGTACCTAATTTTATTTTTGACCAGCAGCTCCATCCTGCCTTGGCCAATATCTATGATCTTTTATCATGTCTCCCCCACTCGTAACGTTCCTATATGTGTGCCAACACAGCCTCACACTGTGAGGCTGCTGCTACATTTCCCATTCTTTCCTAGGCTGGGTTCACACGAGCATGTTATGTCCGTAATGGACGGAACGTATTTCGGCCGCAAGTCCCGGACTGAACACACTGCAGGGAGCCGGGCTCCTAGCATCATAGTTATGTACGATGCTAGGAGTCCCTGCCTCGCTGCGGGACAACTGTTCCGTACTGTAATCATGTTTTCAGTACGGGACAGTAGTTCCACGGAGAGGCAGGGACTACTAGCATTGTACATAATTATGATGCTAGGAGCCCGGCTCCCTGCAGTGTGTTCGGTCCGGGACTTGCCGCCAAAATACGTTCCATCCATTACGGACGTAACATGCTCGTGTGAACCCAGCCTTAGTGTTTGTATCAACCTCCAGTGGGCGCAGTTTCATACAATTTGTCATTCTTGACAGGCTCTGCCCTGGAGTCGGGACCGCTCAGTTCTAACAGTATAGTAATTAGCATAGTAGATACCCACCAGAAAAAGAAAAAGATCGGCACTGCTGTGTCTCTTGGAGCTCTATGGGTCCCAGCACCAGACACAGATCACAGTTCTCAAGTGGATTCAATTAAGGTGGTGCTTAGTGGTTGGTAAGATAAGCAATGACAAGACAATATGAGTGAAGAATCTCCACGACACTCACCATTCAGTAAAACTTTTCGTATTTATTGAAGCAGGACAAGTAATGGCAGCATGGATGTGGAGCACAAGTCTACAGCCGTTTCGCGTGTACCCACGCTTTGTCAAGGCCTCAGCGTTATGACAGACCATGCCCCCTTATATACACATAAGAAAACTTCAATTTAACATACAAAATTTAAAAAACTTTTAAAAACATTTGAGTTATTGCATCTGGTCTATACTTGACACGGTAGAGTTACAATGTTGCATTCAGAAACATCATTACAATGTATAAATATGCTGGTGAAAACAAACATACATAAAGCATGGCACTTAATGAGACCCCGCGGTCCTAAAATCCTCTGCTAGTCCTTCACTTTCTGAATGGAATAACACATTGTGTTCATTGAGGACAAGCTGTTGCAGGACACATACCATTTGGTGTTGCGATCTACACCTACCCAATGCGTTAAAATATCAAATGCAATACGTCATTATATACCTAGAGTGCTGTATTTTTCTAGTTATTGAGTTAGAAATTAACTTAAATCATTGTGGTCTTTCAGACCCAGTGGACTGAGAGCCTCCGCTCGTAAGATCAGTTCGGCTTCTGCCCGGTGTAACATATGATTGTTCCCTCCCGAGGGGCTTTGTTTGATACATTTAAGCCCCGCGAATGAGATTACTCTAGAGATACCATTATGGTGAGTTAGAATATGTTGGATAAGGCATATCCCCTGTAGTAATTGATCATATGTGTTCCCCAAATCTCTTGAACATCAGGCGAATAGTCTTCTCCATGTAGAAGAGACCACAGTGACACATAAAGACATATACCACAAATTTGGTTCTGCATGTGATAATACTGTCGAACGACACGATCAAGCCCCCTCACCTCAGTACCTTGAACGTATAATTTGACTGTAGAACCTACAGTGGCCAATTCTATAATTCCCTCTCGGAATAACCTCACTGAGCCAAGTTCTCTTGGGATGTTTTCGTGTAATGCACCCTTTTACAAGAATATCTCTGAAATGACTACATCTTCTACATGAGATAATAGGTTGTCTAGCCGCTACTTCAGAAAGAAGGGGATCCTTTTCAATCATATACCAGTTTTTCCTAATTATCGAGCTTATAATGTTTCCCATAGGGCCATGACAAAATGAAAAGATACATCTTTTCTCCCTTTTACCATTTTTGGTCCTATTCTCAATATTAGTATCTCTTTTAATTCCCAATAACTCCTCCATCTTTTGGTTTTAAAGGGAATACACCCATGTCAGCAACATGGCTGGTGGGAGTGTTCATTGAGGAATAAGATGGAGCAGGATCATCTCCATGACTGGAATCTTACCCTCATTCGGTAATCCAGTATTCCGTATGGTTTTTTTTCTGGCGTCTTCCTCTTTTCCTCCTTCGTACGCCCCACTGGAAAACTCGAACACTACTAAAATCATGCTTTTCCCAAAGGAATTTATTTCGTTTTCTTTCTTTGATATCTGCTTGAATCTGGATAACTTTTTTATCTAACCTCTATAGGAAATTCTGGAATTGAATATCTGTAACACGACTTTTCAATTTGATCTTTGCTTTACATAATTCATCCTTAACGCATAAGTATTCCTTCTCAGTGTGTGCCAGTATTAGACTCATTAGATGGACTGAGTGAGTAATGTGGGCATCTTTCCACTTTGTCATAAACTCAACATCATCCTGGTATTGTGGTATATCTTTATACTTCCGCAAGCCCCTTGGGGTACGGTTACTTTCTTAGTAGGACTGCAACTAATTGGCTGTCCAAAACAGTTTCACTTCTTCCTCTGCAAGTGATAAAATTTTGTTTTTCAAAGCTCATGTACCCATGACTTGAAGCCCGTCTTTTAGGCTATACTGTGCAAAAAACGCATCCACATCCTCACTGCCAGCTGTCAATGCCACTGAATCCAGAAGATCATGCGTATCATTAAGTATAGTAGGACTAGTCTCCATCTCGGCCTGCAACAAGCATGCTCAGATAAATATAAAGAAAACAGTCCAGCATTATAGATATCCACAAGATAAAGACAAAGATCGGCGCTGCTATGGCTCTTGGAGTACTATGGGTCCCAGCACCAGACACAGATCAGAGTTCTCAAGTGGATTAAATTTAGTCCACAACAGGTGGTGCTCAGTGGTTGGTAATATAAGCAATGACAAGACAATATGGGAGAAGAATTTCCACGGCACTCAGCATTCAGTAAAACTTTTCATATTTATTGAGGCAGGGCAAGTAAAGGCAGCATGGATGTAGATATATTCAGATATATAGCAACACAAGAGGCACAGATAAGAGAACAGTTTGTCACTAAGACTATTCTCCAACACTGGAGTCAGCATTGCATGAAAATTTTTTCTCCGTTCAGACCTCAGACCAAACTTATCTCCAGAACTCTACACGCTCCGGTGCTTTAGAATGATCTACCAGACACTGACAGGCAGATGAGGACAATTGCAATAGGTAAAGAGGAGATGTGGACGATAACGCTAAATTATAATAATGGGATATGCTCACTACAATTCTATAGAGGATAGAAATGTTTACACTGGCAGGAGTGAGGAGATTTATAGATGAAAGAGGCAGGCTTAGAATTCACGTCTTTCTGGATGGCCGAGTTTGAGGACGAGGCTAGTACTGGGGATGATCAAGCATAGTAGTGACGTCAGATTGTGTTCCGCCGAATGTCAGGAACTTTGTGGAAACTGAACTCTGGTCTGAGCGTGGAGTCATGTAAATTCTGGGTGGTCAGAGTACAGTCAATAAAGCTGGTATTGACGTGCTGCTGTGGTTCATGGACATTACTTTAACCCCTTAAGGACGCAGCCACTTTTGGACCAAATGACACAGTCTCATTTTTTAAATCTGACATGTGTCACTTTATGTGGTAATAACTCCGGAATGCTTTTACCTATCCAAGCGATTCTGAGAATGTTTTCTCGTGACATATTATACTTTATGTTAGTGAAAAAATTTGGTCGATAAATTCAATATTTTTTGTGAAAAACACCAAAATTTTTAGGAAATTTGCAAAAATTTGCATTTTTCTAAATTCAAATGTATCTGCTTGTAAGACAGATAGATATACCACACAAAATAGTGACTAGTTAACATTTTCCATATGTCTACTTTATGTTTGCATCATTGTTTGAACATCCTTTTATTTCTCTAGGACGTTACAAGGCTTTTAAATTTAGCAGCAATTTCTCACATTTTCAAGAAAATTTTGAAAGACTATTTTTTTAGGGAACAGTTCAGATCTGAAGTAGCTTTGAGGGCCTTATATATTAGGAACCCCCACAAATCACCCCATTTTAAAAACGGCGCCCTTTAAGGTATTCAAAACAGCATTTAGAAAGTTTCTTAACCCTTTATGCGTTTCACAGGAATTAAAGCAAAGTGTAAGGGAAATTTGCAAATTTCATTTGTTTTGCAGAAATTCTATTTTAATCAATTTTTCCTGTAATACTGAAGGTTTTTAGCAGAGAAACACAACTGAGTATTTATTGCCCTGATTCTGCAGTTTTTAGAAATATCCCACATGTGGCCCTAGTGTGCTACAGGCCTGAAACAAAGGCCCCAGTAACAAAGGAGCACCTAGTGGATTTTTCGGCCTTCCTTTTCTTAAATTATATTTCAGTCACCATGTCAGGTTAGAAGAGGTCTTGTGGTGCAAAAACAAAGGAAACCCCCCAAAAGTGACTCTATTTGGGAAACTACACCCCTAGAGGAATTCATCTAGGGGCGTAGTGAGCATTTTGACCACACAGGTATTTCATAGATTTCATTAGAATTGGGCAGTGAAAATGAAAAATGACATTATTTTCCTATAAGATGTAGCTTTACCTCAGATTTTTAAAACAAATAAATGCGGAAAAGCACCCCAACATTTGTAAAGCAACTTCTCCAGAGTACGGAAATACCCAACATGTGGTCATAAACTGCTGTTTGGGCAAGCGGCAGGACTCAGAAGGGAAGGCACGCCGTTTCGCTTTTGGAGTACAGATTTTGCTGGTTTGATTTCTCGGCACCATGTCGCATTTGTAAAGTGCCTAAGGTACCAGTACAGTGGAAACCCCCCAAAAGTGACTCAATTTGGGAAACTACACCTCTAGAGGAATTCATATAGGGGTGTAGTGAGCATTTTGACTCACCAGGTGTTTCATAGATTTCATTAGAATTGGGCAGTAAAAATGAAAAATTACATTTTTTTTTCCACTAAGACGTAGATTTAGGTCAAAATGTTTCATTTTCTCATCAAATAAAGGAGAAAAATTACAGCAACATTTGTAAAGCAACTTCTTCGGAGTACGGAAATACCCCATATGTGGTAATAAACTACCGTATGAATACACATTAGGGCTCAGAAGGGAAGGAGCGCCATTTGGCTTTTGGAGAGCAGATTTTGCTGGATTGGTTTTTCTGAGCCATGTCGGTTTTGCAAAGCCCCTTAGGTACCAGTACAGTGGAAACTCCCCAAAAGTGACTCCATTTGGCCAACTACACACATTAAGGAATTCATCTAGGGGGTAGTGAGCATTTTGACCCCACAGGTGTCTCATAGATCTTATTAGAAATGGGCAGTGAAAATGAAAAATTACATTATTTTCCAATAAGACGTAGCATTAGTTCAAAATTTACATACCATTTGTAAAGCAACTTCTTCAGAGTAGGGAAATACCCCACACATGGTCATAAACTGCTATTTGGACACACAGCAAGGCTCTAAAGGGAATGAGCGCCATTTAGTATTTGGAGTGGAGATTTTACAAGATTCGTTTTTTGACACCATGTTGCATTGAGCTATAGTACCAGTACAGTGGTACCCCCAAAAAATTACCCAATTTTGGAAACTAGATCCCTCAAACAATTTATCTAGGGGTGTAGTGAGCATTTTAACCGCACAAGTGTTTTGCAAAAATGAGTAAACAATAGATGTTGCAGATTGAAAATTGCCGTTTTCCACAGACATGCCATTTCAGTGCCCAATGTGTTGTGCCCAGCTTGCACCACCGTAGACACACATCCCATAAATTGTTAAGCGGGTTCTCCAGAATACAGTAATATCCCATATGTGGTCATAAATTGCCGTTTGGGCACACTGTTGGACCACCATTTGGCTTTTGAAGCGCAGATTTTGCTTGGTGTTTTACTGGTATTTCAGCTTATAATGTGGGGGCATATGTAAGCTGGGCGGAGTACATCAGTGTATATGTAGGCTGGGCGGAGTACATCAGAGTATATGTAAGCTGTGCGGAGTACATCAGGGTATATGTAAACTGGGCGGAGTACATCAGGGTATATGTAAGTTGGGCAGAGTATATCAGGTCATAATAGGATGATGTAATAATGGGGTGAATGAATAATCCATGGATTGGTGTGGTACCCTTTTAATTAATCCTTTATGCACAGGCCGGGTTTATTGGGTATTATACAAAATATCTGCGCTCCAGTATTGCCTAATCTTTGACTTCTTCACTAGCCCTATAAGCAACACAAAGCCCTAAAGTTTCCTCATCTCCTCTGCATCTACAGGGTCCACCTGTGGGGTCCAGCAAATGACGATGTGGGGTATTTAGTGAAATTCTTCTGGACCTAAAAATCTAGTCTGGGCCGTCATTTAGCATCATTTTGCATCATTTTGCATCAATGTGTTTTGAGAGTCATAACGTGTTATTTTTCAGTTGACGGAGCTGTGTTTGTTTTTTGTGGAACGAGCTGTAATTGTTATTGGTTCCATTTTGGAGTACATGCAATTTTTTTTATCACTATTTATTCCATTTTTTGGGAGTTGAGGAAACAAAAATCAGCAATTCTAGCACGATTTTTATTTTTTATTTTTTACAGTGTTTACCGTGAAGTATAAACAACATGTTAACTTTATTCTGCGGGTCGATACGATTACAGCGACACTAAATTTATATTGTTTTTTTACGTTTCACTACGTTCTTTTTTATTTTTTAGTTGATATCGCTGTGGGAGGGCTTGTTTTATGTGTGACGGACTGTAGTTTCTATTGGTACCATTTTGCGTTACTTGCAACTTTTTGATCACTTTTTATGGCATTTTTTTTGAGACAAGATGCTGTCATTGTTTTTTCAAAATTTTTTTTACGGTGTTCACCGTGCGGTAAAAAAAAAAGTGATATTTTTATAGATCAGGCTGTACCGAACGCGGCGATACCTTTTATGTATAGTTTTTTTTCATGTTTTCATTTTTTTTCAAACAATAAAGGAGTTGCTCAGGGAAACAGGGCGATTGTTGTTTTTATTAGTTAAAACTTTTATTTATTTATTTTTCTTTAACATTTTTTTTTTACTTTTTTCACTTTTTTTTTTACACTGAACCTGGGGACTTGAAGATCTGGTATTCTGATCCCCGGTACAATACACTGCACTACTTATGTAGTGCAGTGTGTCGTAACTGTCATTCTTCATTTGACAGTTAGCCTATTACGTCATGCCTCGGGCAGGACCTAATAGGCTGGCGTACCTGGGCAACCAGGAAGCCTAGCAACGGCTTCCTGGTTGCCATAGCAACCATCGCCACCCACCATCCATCGCAGAGGGGGCCCGGGGGGGGGGGGTACAGAGGAAGCTCCCTCCCTCTATCAACCACTTCAATGTGGCGGACACCATTGACAGCCGCATTGAAGGGGTTAAATGGCTGCGATCGGCGGTAACTGCCATTGCAGCCATTGCAGCGGGATGTCAGCTGTGTATTACAGCTGATGGCCGCTGAAGATAAGGTGCGCACAGCTCCTGTGCCTGCTTCATCTACAGGGCGTGACTGTACGCCCTATTGCGGGAACGCACTTTGAATTTGGACGTACAGTCACGCCCAAAAGCGGGAAGGGGTTAAAGAGGATCTGTCACTAGTTGAGTAATGCCCAATCTCCTAGCTAATCTAATAGACACTGTCACACTGATAATGCTAGTGAAAATTGTGTCCCAAAAAGTTTATTATTTTTAAAGTTATGAGCTTTTTTTCTAAATATGCAAATGAGGCCATACTAGACAAGTGGGTGTCAACACCAGCGATTTTCCTGAGGTGGAGCTACCTCATAGCCTCTGACGCTGTCCTATCAGCATGAAGCTGCTTCACACAGTGTGAAAGAGTCTGGAGGGAAGGGGGATCACTTCAAATAGACATATCTCTGGCTGTGGAGCATGCTAATCTTTCATAATGCACCAGTAGCTGTGAAACAACATCAGGGGCTCCTCCTGGAGTGAAATCCCCGGTCAGAGCATTTCCGATGCTCTGGCTGGCAATTCCGCTCCTGGAGGAGCCCCTGTTCTCATTATCCATATAAGTACAGTGATGTCAGGGGCTCCTCCTGGAGCAGAATCCCTGTCCAGAGCATTGCCGAAGCTCTGGCCAGGGATTCTGCACCTGCAGGAGCCCCTGGCATCAAAATCCATATATGGACACTGACGTCAGGGGCTCCTCCTGGAGCAGAATCCCTGGCCAGAGCATTGCCGATGCTCTGGCCGGGGATTCCGCTCCTCAAGGTGCCCCTGACATTTAGAGCTACAGAGTAAACCATGAGGAAGGGACAAAGCAGCAGCCTGGACTTATAGAACCAGAGGTGAATTTCACCTACCTCAGATAATAAATAATACTGTTAGGGTAAAGTCAATGATCACAGGTATGTACAAAGTAGAACAGCCAAATAAACCAATATTAATGTTTTTTTGTTTTTTTTTAACTGAACATATGTAAAAATATCAATATTTGGTCTCTATGCAAATACTATGTTAAGCTAAATTTGGTGTAAATGAAATAAAAAATAATGAACAAATTTAATTTATATTACTCTGTTAAACAAAAAAAATCACAGATGCCTTTTCTTTCTGTGGAAGAAATATCTTTTGTACTCACCAACAGTATATAAGCAGTCTGTCATTCTTTTGTTCTTAACCGTTATCTAGCGTTTTAACCCCTATTTCTATTACATAATTGAGTTAAAGAGGATCTGTCAGTGGTTTATTAATGCCCTATCTCCTAACTAATCTAATAGGCGCTATGATGCTGAAAACTACAGTGTAATTTTTTCCCAAAACGCTTATTATTTGCAAAGTTATGATCATTTTTCGAAATATGCTAATTTGGCTATATTTGCCAATGGAAGGTAATTTTCTTTTCACTCTTGGCGATGTAATGTTTTTTGTATGACGCTGTCCAATCAGCAACATACAGTACTTCTCTTCCCAGCCCAGCAATACAGCGTGATCATATAATATGCAGCTTCCATTCCCGACTGTGTTTTCAACTGGTGATACCGGTCTATATATGGACAGTAACATCAGGGGCTCCCTCTAGGAGCACAACCATGACCAGAGCGTTGCCGAGGCTCTGGGCGGAGATTCTGATATCTCAAAGCCCCTAACGTCACTGTCCATATATGGACAGTGATGTCAAAGACTTTTCCAAGATCGGAGTCCCCGAGCCAAAGGGCCTGCGATGCTCTGGCTGGCTACTTTATAGTTGAAATGCCTGACATAACTGTCCATATATAAACAGTGGTGTCAAAGGCTTCCCCGGTCTTAGCGCTTAAAGTAGCACTGTGCCCGGGAAATCCTCTTGTGAGGGCCAAAATAAGTTTTTAATGGCCGTCACAAGGATTGATTCCTAAAAAAACGGGCATTAAAAACTGATCCAGTGAGTTAATAAAAACGGCCATTAAATGGCCATTTTTCACTGTCGTGTGAATGTAGCCTAAATTCACAGATTTATTTCAGACATGTCTGTGACTGGCCAATTCATCTGAATGGAGCTTGCTGAAATTCATGTGCTTGCTGCAGAAAAGAAAAAGATTTAGATGTATGGAATATTTTATAGTTGCAGAAATTCCCACAACAAATTCTTTACATGTGAATATACGCTTAGAGTCGTTTTGCTCTTTCAAGCATGTTTACACAATACAAAAAACACTAGGGATATTGGTAATACTTTGCTACGGAACATAGGTTACTTTGATTTTTGAAAAAGCTGGTTAAAGTTTACAGAGCAAAACTTCATATATTTGGTGCTCATAATTTTCTTTTGTTAGACTTATTTCACATTATTTACCTTTTCTAGAGACATATCATGAGTGTAGTAAACTTACCTGAATCTGTTCCTGCAATAAAAAAAAATAGGTCTGGCCACATCCTTCACATGCTTGCCACCTGCCAGACAGAACACTTCTGGTGCAAGTTTTAGTAGGCTTTTTGATATACCTAGGTCCTATTAGACCACGTTCAGACGTGGCAGAATTGCTGTTGAATTCCACTGCGGACAGTTCGCAGTGGAATTCTGCTGCAGCCGTTTTTTTAAATTTGTTTCTATAAATTTTTAGGAAACTTAGTTCAGATGTTGCAGATAATAACTGTGCGGAAATTAGGCTCTGGTGCCGATTTTTCCCTCCACAGCATGCACATTATGTTGCGGAGAAGCAGCGGAATTTCACTGCAGATTTCAGCCTTTGCAATACAAAAACTGAAATCCTTGGCAAGTCCGCTGTGATATCTGCAATGTCTGAATTACCTGTCAAATATGCAAATGTTGGTGCAGATTCGTTGCATAATTGGCCCAAATCTGCACCAACATTTGCAGCGAAAAAATTCTGCCACGTGTGAACGTAGCCTTAGTGTGTCTCATTCCTGTGACATTTTCACCTTGAATGAGGACCTTGCCTTTATTGACTACACCTTTGTTTCATCCCTGGTATATTGCCTCAATGCCGGTAACTCTTTTCTAGGAGGCCATTACTCCTGTGTAAGACAGTTATGTACAGTTATGTACCTAGCTATACCTAGACCTGACACATACGACTACACATCCTTACTTCCCTTTGCTTTTTATGTTGTCTAAATAAAGCAATAGATTTTACTAAGACGGTGCTGGATCCAACGTTCTTTATTCCTGAAGATCCTTTCTTGAAAGCCAGCAAGATATCAGTGCACTTCAGAGATTCAAGGATACCGTATACACAAGAGAAGTCGTGGTAAGCATTATTGTGCTTTTTTTTTGTTTTACTTGATTCAGTAAGTTAACTTTCAGTTAGGTCCTTAAAGAGGCTCTGTCACCAGATTTTGCAACCCCTATCTGCTATTGCAGCAGATCGGCGCTGCAATGTAGATTACAGTAACGTTTTTATTTTTTAAAAACGAGCATTTTTGGCCAAGTTATGACCATTTTTGTAGTTATGCAAATGAGGCTTGCAAAAGTCCAAGTGGGTGTGTTTAAAAGTAAAAGTCCAAGTGGGCGTGTATTATGTGCGTACATCGGGGCGTGTTTACTACTTTTACTAGCTGGGCGTTGTGTATAGAAGTATCATCCACTTCTCTTCACAACGCCCAGCTTCTGGCAGTGCAGCACTGTGACGTCACTCACAGGTCCTGCATCGTGTCGGCACCAGAGGCTACAGATGATTCTGCAGCAGCATCGGCGTTTGCAGGTAAGTCGATGTAGCTACTTACCTGCAAATGCTGATGTTGCTGCAGAATCAAGTGTAGCCTCTGGTGCCGACACGATGCAGGACCTGTGAGTGACGTCACAGTGCTGCACTGCCAGAAGCTGGGCGTTGTGAAGAGAAGTGGATGACACTTCTATACACAACGCCCAGCTAGTAATAGTAGTAAACACACCCCGATGTACGCACATAATACACGCCCAGTTGTACTTTTACTTTTCAACACGCCCAGTTGTACTTTTGCAAGCCTCATTTGCATAAATACGAAAATGGTCATAACTTGGCCAAAAATGCTCGTTTTTTAAAAATAAAAACGTTACTGTAATCTACATTGCAGCGCCTATCTGCTGCAATAGCAGATAGGGACTGCAAAATCTGGTGACAGAGCCTCTTTAAAGCTAAAATTGTTCAGGGAATAAGCCTGAGGAAAACTTCATTGCAAGTCTTTGGGCAAGCAAAGTACTGGTGGCCAAAACATTCCAAGGGCAAAGGGACTCCTATAGATGAAATGTGCACTCTGACTTGCTCTTTCTTTGAATATCTGTTAGAACCAGAGGCATTTAATTTATAATGAAATTTCCTTGCACGATGATAGAGCATCACTACAGAGATAAAATGTGACAACTGTTAACCGGAGAATACTAATATAAATGCAGTTTGGGAAATATGGTATTTATTCTCCATAAGTTTAGTAATGGTTAACTGCCTGAGACATTTGACAATGAAGACAAAAATAATAAGTCTAGATAGGGGTGGACAGAACAGTCTGGGTTATAGGCTCCATAGCAGTCACAATAGTTCTAATACACATTACCCGGGTTAACACAATGCTTTTCAGAAGAATTCATCTAATTTATATCTTGTTTTTGGCAAACACTGCACTTAAAAGTTAAGGCATCTGATTCTTTGGGATTCTTCTGACCATGGGTCTTCAGACATTGCCCCTATATGAGAATGGTCATCTCACCCCTGTATTTAAGAATATGATAAATTAGAAAATCTACTAGAAGTGGTTCAGAGAAGGAGATAGGACTTCAAAACAGAATAACTGCCTTCATCTTCAGAGCTCCAAAGATACGTATATGAAGAGACATAGTTGTCACTTGCTCATTACTAGTTTGGCAAGGTTGCAATAATAGACACAAAACTGACTGTTGCCAGTTGGTGTATACAAAGTCTACATGTCATTAAAAGCTGTAGGGTTTTTAGAAATCATAAAATAATTTTGACAACTTTGCTTAACTTTCCAGAAATTGTCAGTTCTTAAATTTATCAACAAATTCCTTTACTGTATGGTGATATAAATTTTAAAATTAATAAAAATAAAAAACATTTTATTAAAATTTTATTCAGTTTATTTAATTTCCAATCTCCTAATGTATAAACTTCTAGAACACATCAAACACCTGAAAACACATTATTAATCATGAGAAAAGTCAATAGTGTATTTTTTTCTGGAATAACACACCATCTGTACAACACATACTATTGATTTTCACATTGTGATACCAGCCAACTTCTCAGCTCATTAAATTTACCCAATATTTTAGAATTTATATTATGTTTGCTAGCTTTTTCAACACTTTCCAGCATCTCACTTTTATACACCACTGAATTGGCATTCCATATCTGTATTTGAAGTAAGAAACTGGAAGGCTTTTTTTCACACCATCATTAATATACGTTTACCTCTCTTCCGTCAGAGGAAGAGACGATCAAAAGATTAAATGGAAAGCAACGGTTTTGTTAGAATTATCATTGATTTCAATGGTTATTCTTTTGTTTCAGTTGCTTTCCATTTGTCTCCGTTCGATAGGTTTCCGTTTTTATTTTTTTTTGACGGAAGCAAACGTGCAGTCTGCAGAGCTTTGTTTCTGTGAAAAAAAAAAACAGAAACCTAGCGAACGGAAACAAACGGAAGCAACTGAAACAAAAGAATTACCATTGAAATTAATGGTAATTCTAACGGAACCGTTGCTTTCCGTTTAATTTTTCGATCCTCTCTTCCTCTGATGGAGGAGAGATAAATGTATAGTAACGCTAGTGTGAACTTAGAGTAAGCAGCGAAAATGCACATTTTTTTAACCAGTGGGAATATACATACTTTATAGTAAATCTTAGGGTATGTTCACACGGCCTATTTTTGGCCGTTTTTCGGGCCGTAAACGCCCGAAAAATGCCAGAGAAATCGGAAGCAGAACGCCTTCAAACATCTGCTCATTAATTTCAATGGAAAACGGCGTTCTGTTCCGACGGAGCGTTTTTCGCAGCGTTTTTTTAAGTGCAGGACACTTCTTGGGACGTTTTTGGAGCCGTTTTCCATAGACTCTAGTGAAAAAAGCTCCAAAGACTGCCATAAAAAATGCAACGAAAAATGCCGGGAAAATCGCGAGTGGCACAAAAAACGTCTGAAAATCAGGAGCTGTTTTCTCTTGAAAACAGCTCCGTATTTTGAGACATTTTTGACTCTGCGTGTGAACATTGTCCATATCTGCACTGACATGATGCATCTTATTTATTCATTGTTATTTTTTTTAACCCCTAGTCCTTTTTGCGCATTATTGACCAAGCACTATTTTTCATAACTTTTTTATTTTTCCATCGACAAAGCCAGATGAGGGCTTGATTTTGATGGGACGAGTTGTATATTTAAATTGCACCATTTTTGGGTGCACATAATATATGAATTAACTTTTATTAACTTTTTTTATTAGGGAATTGAAAAAACCCCCAGCTATTCCAGCGTTTTAAATTTACTCCGTTCACTATGCGGCATAAATAACATGTTACCTTTACTCTATGGGTCGGTATGATTGTGGCGATACTAAATATGTATAGGTTTTTTTTATTTTTTCCTACGTTTGCACAAAAAAACCCTTTTAAAAAATAAATATTTGTTTTTGTATTGCCACAAGGTGTCGTTTTTATTGCTACTATTTTGGGATACTTGCCACTTAATGATTAACTTTTATTCCATTTTTTTTTGAGGAGAATGGTAAAATTAAGGAATGTTGCCGTTGTTTTCACTTGGCTTTCTTGGAATGTCGTTCACCTGACGGTTTAATCAGTGTGTTAACTTCATTAGTCGAGTCGCAACGATACCATATATGTGTATTTTATTTTTTTTGCACTTTTACTAAATAAAACCACTTTTTATAGAACAAAAGTGGTTTTATTTTATTTTTACTGTAATCTTTTTTTCCCAGAAACTTTATTTAACTGTTTTAATTTGTTTTTAAGTCCCACTAGGGGACTTCACAATGCGATCTTCTGATCGCAGATATAATGCTTTGGTATACTTAGTTTACCAAAGCATTATTGCCTGTCAGTGTAAAACTGTCAGGCAATCTATTCATGGCCTAATAGGCAGTTAATGATGGCAGACCTAGGGGCCTTTATTAGGCCCCGGCTGCCATGGACACACATCGGCGCCCCGTGATAGAAGTATTTAGAGTAGAGAGATGGGCACACATTTATTAGGCAGCTTACGCATAAGCTGTGCAAATAAAACGTCTAAGGGATAACGTGCAACTTTTTTTTAAGTATAATATTTAGCTTTTCTTGACGCTTGCCAAATTTAGCAAGTGGGAGTGGTCTTCAAATGACACAATTTAGGCCAAATTTATTGGGTAGAATAGAAGAAAATCATGCAAATGTTGGCGCAAATCTACGCCGGCTATGAGTAGGCATTTATTTAATTTCCACACTGTCAGAAAGTTAAAGACCAAATTTATTAAGAGGCATGCGCATTTTAATAAATTTGGCTCAATCTAATCTCCTTTAGGCTATGTTCACATGCTTAACAAAAAACGGCTGACAATACGGAGCAGTTTTCAAGGGAAAACAGCCTCTGATTTTGAGCCGTTATTTTTAGCAACTTGCGTTTTTTGCGGTGTATTTTACGGCCGTTATTGGAGCTGTTTTTCTATTGAGTCAATGAAAAACGGGTCCAAAAACGGCTCAAGAAGTAACATGCACTTCTTTTTAAGAGGCGTTTTTTTACGCGGCCGTTTTTTTAAAATGGCCGCGTAAAAAACGCCCAGTGGGAACGGAACGCCGTTTTTTCAATTGAAATCAATGGGCAGATGTTTGTACACGTTTAGCCCCGCATTTTTAGCAATTTTTTTGGGCATTTACGGCCCGAAAAAAGGCTGAAAATAGCCCGTGTGAACATACTCTTACTCTTGCATTTAATTGTTACTCATTTGGACATGTTTCTATTATTTTTATGTATTTATTGTTACTCATATGGACACAAAATATTCACTCACATCAGTTCCTATCACTAATAGGTCTCTTCTCTATATTTCAATTAAACAGACCAGGAGATTGGTCATTGATCCAGGCCTTTATTATGAAATTCTTTATCTCCCCTAAGATGAGGAAGTTCGCTTCTGTCTCATGGGGGTGGTTGTGCCTTCCTCTGGATCAACACTGCATGACTTATTTGCCTTTCCAACCTTACTATGTTACTATGTTACATTAGGGGCCGTATTACCTATTGAAGTTTTTTTTTAGGTTATATCACTTGAATAGGGCTGAGCTTCAGCACTAGACACATGGATGATGATGTATCAGTTACTGCACTGAAATGATTGTGCCACTAAAGTTGTAGCTGTGGCTCTTTTTTTTTTTTGCTGATTGTAGGGGTCTGACCCTCACACATTTGTGGCTTGTCCAAAGGTCAAACTATCAATGTTATTAAAAAAATAATAATAATCCTTTAGGGTCAGTTCAAGCATTGCGTAAGTACTGCAGATTTTCCGCAATAGAATTTGTTAGAGATAGAACAAATCTCATTCACACGCTGCGTAAATATTGAGTGGAAAAAACGCTCAGAAATTGACATGCGGTGCAGAATTTTAATCCACAGCATGTCAATTGTATTTGCGTAAACACTGCTTATTTGTTGAGGGTTTTCCCCATTGAATTCAATGGGGAGGTAAAACCTGCAACAAATAGCAGTTGTTGCGTTATTTGCGGTGGATTAACAGTGATTCCGCTGCAATAAACGCAACTCTGAAAAAAATAAATAAAATCAGGCCAGCTAAATGCTGAAGTTTACCGCAGCATACAGTCCGGGCAAAAGACTGCACCACCGGGGCGGATATGCTGTATAACATTACGCAGCATATCTGCCCCGTGTAAACGTAAAAAGGTTGTCTCATCAGAGAATCCTTCTCTGGTCAAGGTAGTATTACATGGCGGTTAGTCAGATGAATTAGGGCATATGGACTGAAGTTATCTTCATGAGGAAATCCCTTTAAGCCATAAGTATGCTTTTGGACATGCCAGAAAAAAACCCGGGAAACCCCAAAGAAACATATGCAAGCAAATAAAGAAGATGCAAACTTAATGTGAATATTGCATTGGTTCAAGCACTGGACCCCAGTGATGGATGGCAGCATTGTTAACAATTTAGCCATTGTGCTGCTATACTGTACACAAATAAAACCGAAAAACCCAAAAATGTATTTTAATACATGAATGTTACATACAGTATATGACTGTAAGCTGGTGATGTCTAAGTTCTATTTGGTCTCAGTATAGCCAACTTTCAATATGTAGAAGGCCTAAGAAGTTAAAAACAAAAAAAAGTTATATAACTGTGTCTTTGTATCATCATCTGTCAGAAACCACAGTTCTATTTAAAGTTCTCCCAAGGGCACTTTATAATGATCCACTCCCGAGGTAACTTGGCCACTTTGTCGTTCTTCACTCTAATCATTTTATGTCATGGGTACAAAATGCTGGCAGAGAGCGCCTGCCAAATATCTCCGGATAATGCACGGATTTGTTTAATTTTGCATGAATGTGTAAAGAGTTACTTCTGTTCCATTTGTTATAAATTATGTAAATGTTCTTTGAAATATGATTCATTAAATTGTGTTGTATAGTTTATCTTAACTCCTGCAGTGCTGTACAGATATCCTTGCAGTGATGATGACTTTAACTTCAATGTGCCTTTCACAAATGTCAAATTCTTTGTCAGATGGCAGAAGTACCTTAATGTGAAATATCACACATTTACAGAATCTTAAAGCACTCTAAAGAACAAATTTCAATGCCAACTGGAAACACAAGCCGAGCATGCTGAATGATTGCCCCTCAGCCTTGGCAAGCAATATTTTCATTACAGTTTCTTCAACAGCATCACATGTAAAAACTAGGCAGAACTTGTGATCCTCTTTAGGTTCAGATCTTTAGGCTGTAGCTAAATATTATTTTTTATCCTTCTAGTGAACAGTTACTTACATTTTATAGAAAACATGTTTGCATAAGATATCATTTAGGCTTAAAGTTGAAGGGCATTTCTCCTTTTCATTAGGGCTTCTCAGTCTTTTCTACTTGGTCCCCACCAGTGGTCTGAGTCCATGCCAAAATGAAAAATATTGCACAATTTATCAATTTGTCTCCTGACCTTAGAATAACATTAATACATACAGTACCTTACCTGGTGCCCTCCAGTTGTGCCGTGGATCCGCTGTTTCCCTCTGCACTGTCCAGAAATGGATGCAGCGCAACATAAACTATAATTCTGAGCAGGGCTGGCCTTAAGTTGGATGGCACCCTGTGCAGGTGTTAGGGATCTGCCAGGTACTACGTCTAGGTATACTCCTGGGATTAATCAATCCACACCTGAGGCCAGACCTGCTCGACTGACACCATCTACCACCAACCAGGGTGGCAGGCTCAGGAGTGGGAGAGCCTATCGCAGCCTGGTCTGTCGGAGTTAGCTCCGCCCCCTGTCCTTTATTACCTGCCCTGTTCTCTTCCTCAGTGCTTGTAATTCTTCTGGATTCCTGGCCTCACTGCTGCTTGCTCCAGCCTGCTTCTGCCGTGCTTCTGCCTTGCTGCAGTTCCGCTTGACCTGCTTTGCTTTGCCCCTGGCTTGCTTCTGTCTCCGTGCCCGCTTGGGTGTACTCACTTCGTCCTGGTCCTGACTGTTCGTTCGCCGCTCCGTTTCCTCGTGGCGTTCCGTGGCTACTGCCCCTTCCCTTGCGTGTTCCCTGTTTGTTTTCCCGTGCACTTAGACAGCGTAGGGACCGCCGCCCAGTTGTACCCCGTCGCCTAGGGCGGGTCGTTGCAAGTAGGCAGGGACAGGGCGGTGGGTAGATTAGGGCTCACTTTCCCATCACCTCCTTCCTGCCATTACAGCAGGACTATCTATTGCTGCCCCCCACAAACCAAAAATATATACCACATTCAGTTAGGTCCAGAATTATTCGGACAATGACACAATCTTCATGATTTGGCTCTGCATGCCACCACATTGGATTTGAAATTAAACAACTGAGATGTAATTGAAGTTTAGACTTTTAGGTTTTTATTCAAGGGGTCAAAAATATCCTCTGAAACGTTTAGGAATTCCAAACATTTTTCTACACAGCCTCCTCATTTCAGGGGCTCAAAAGTAATAGGACAAATTAACATTACCATAAATAAAATGTTTTTTTTTTTAATACTTTGTAGAGGATCCTTTGCAGGCAATGACTGCCTGAAGTTTGAACCCATGGACATCACCAAACGCTGGGTTTCCTCCTTTGTGATGCTTTGCCAGCCCTTTACTGAAGTTGTCTTCAATTGTTGCTTGTTTGTGGTTCTTTCTGCCTTAAGTTTTGTCTTAAGTGAAATGCATGCTCGATCGAGTTGAGATCTGGTGATTGACATGGCCATTGCAGAATATTCCACTTTTTTTGCCTTAAAAAACTCCTGGGTTGCTTTCGCAGTATGTTTTTTGTCATTGTCCATCTGTACTGTGATGCACCGTCCAATCAACCTTGCTGCATTTGGTTGAATCTGGGCAGAAAGTATATCCCTGAACACTTCAGAATTTATCCCGCTGCTTCTGTCTTCGGTCACATCATCAATAAACACTAGTGACCCAGTGCCTTTGGCAGCCATGCTTGCCCATACCATCACACTGCCTCCACCATGTTTTACAGAGGATGTGGTGTGCTTTGGATCATGAACCATTCCAAGCCTTCTCCATACTTTCTTCTTCCCATAATTCTGGTACAGGTTGATCTTAGTTTCATGCTGTGCCAGAACTGGGCTGGCTTCTTTAGATGTTGTTTAGCAAAGTCTTATCTGGCCTTTCTATTTTTGAAGATGATTAATGGTTTGCACCTTGTGGTGAACCCTCTGTATTTGCTCTCATGAAGTCTTCTCTTTATGGTAGACTTAGATACTGATACACCTACTTCCAGGAGAGTGTTCTTTACTTGGGTAGATGTTGTGAAGTGGTTTTTCTTCACCATGGAAAGGATTCTGCAATTATCCACCATTGTTGTCTTCTATGGACGTCCAGGCCTTTTGGAGTTCATGAGATCCCCAGTGTCCTCTTTTGTTTAAGAATGTACCAAACTGTTGATTTGGCCACTCCTAACATTTGTGCTATCTCTCTGATGGATTTCTTCATTTTTTTCAGCCTAACGATGGTCTGTTTCACGTGCATTGAGAGCTCCTTTGACCTCATCTTGTGGGTTCACAGCAACAGCTTCCAAATGCAAATGCCACACCTGGAATCCACTCCAGACCTTTTACCTGCATAATTGATGATGGATTAATGAGGGAATTGCCCATGCAGCCCATTAAATAGCTTTTGAGATAATTGTCCAATTACCTTTGGTCCCTTGAAAAAAAGGCTGCTAATAAACAGCTGTAATTCCTAAACCGTTCCTCAAATTAGGATGTGAATATCCTCAAATTAAAGCTGAGAGTCTTGCACTTTAAGCCCATATTGATTATATAACTCTATATTCGATATGTTTTGGTAAACAGCTAAAATGCCAAAACTTCTGTCACTGTCCAAATAATTCTGGACCTAACTGTATATACTGTACGGATGTAGCCATCTTTATCTTAACTCTGATAACTTGCTGCAGCGTGATATCACACAACAAAAGCCATTGAAAATCAATTAAAAAGGTCAAGTTAAAGTTGCTTGACAATGTATTTAATGTGTTTAAAGAAAATATATAGATGGCTACATCTGTACACAGATAAAGGCACATATTTAGACATGGCAGGCAAATATATACACATACACAGGCACATAAATATACACATATTGGAACACATACAAATACATAAAGGCAAATGTATACATGCACAGAAAGACATGCACACATACAGACCCATATATACCGCACCCATATACCCAGTACAGATAATGTAGTAGATGTTACTTGCTGTCCTATTTAACACCACAGATAACACACAGTGATGACTTTCTGAGTACATATAACGTAGTAGATCTTACCTGCAGTCCAATGTAACATCACAAATAACACACAGTGATAACTCCAAGTACAGATAATGTAGATGTTACCTGCAGTCCTATGTAATACCACGGATAACACACAGTGCTAACTCTGAGTACAGATAATGCAGTAGATGTTACCTGCAGTCCTATGTAAAACCACAGATAACACAGTGATAACTCTCTGAGTACACATAATATATCAGTGTTATCTGCAGTCCTATGTAACACCACAGATAACACAGTGGTAAATCTCTGAGTACACATAATGTGGTAGTGTTACCTGCAGTCCTATATAACACCCCAGATGACACACAGTGATAAATCTGAGTACACATAATTTAGTAGATGTCACATGCATTCCTATGTAATACTGAAGAAAACACAGTGATAACTCTCTGCGTACACATAATGTAACAGTGTTACCAGTGTTACCTATGTAACATAGATAACACACAGTGATAACTCTGGGTACATATAATGTAAAAGTGTTTCCTGCAGTCCTATGTAACACCACATATAACACAGTGATAACTCTCTGAGTACAGATAATGTAGCAGATGTCACCTGCAGTTCTATGTAACACCACAGATAACACACAGTGATAACTCTGAGTAAATATAATGTAGTAGTGTTACCTACAGTCCTATGTAACACCACATATAACACAGTGATAACTCTCTGAGTATAGATAATGTAGTAGATGTTACCTGCAGTCCTATGTAACACCACAGATAACACAGTGATAACTCTCTGAGTACAGAAAATGTAGTAGATGTTACCTGCAGTCCTATGTAACACCACAGATAACACACAGTGATGACTCTCTGAGTACAGATAATGTAGTAGTTACCTGCAGTCCTATGTAACACCACAGATAACACACAGTGATAAGTCTCTGAGTACAGATAATGTAGTAGATGTTACCTGCAGTCCTATGTAGCACCACCGATAACACAGTGATAACTCTCTGAGTACAGATAATGTAGTAGATGCACACACAGAATTATATACACATACAGACACATATATTGGCACTTTGACGCACAAATACACACACAGAGACACATACTGGAACTTATACACATACAAACACAGAGACAAATATACACACACAGAGACATATAGAGGCACAAACAGCAGACATATTAAGCACTCACCATATACAGGCCTGCCTGTTGTAGACACGGTTTTGAACCTCTTGAACCTGCTCTAAGTCTTCCTTGACTATTGGCAACTGCAACAATTCTGTTTTTAATGATAGTATTATGTACTTTTACACTTCTGTAGGTTGTGTGCTTCTGTTCCCAGGTTTCCTTAGCAATGTCAAGGAGTCCATGTGAGTGTCTGCCATACACCTGAAATGGGGAAAAACCTGTGGAGGATTGCAGAACGTCATGGATTGCAAACATTAAATAGGGCAAGTATGTATTTTATGGCTCCCCAGTCAAAAAAGGTGCCAATATGTCTGCTCACTGGTCAGCCGGTAGTCTCTCACGTTCCGCTAAGCTCTCGAAGGCCATAAGATAGACTTCCACATCATCCGTGGTGTTAACTTTTGGTGTGAAGTCTGTACTGCGGCCCATACGGATGGTATCACTCATCGGGTCACTTGTAAGCCATGGCATTCTCCTATATCTTGCTGAGCCAACACTGGCTTTTCCAGCAGCAGACAAAGCACCTCCCCATGCTGGGCCTAGACTTTTTGCTGCTACACTATCCTTTGCATTTGCTAAAGGATAGCCTGTTCAACCAGTTAAAGCAAGTTCTCCATTTCAGCGGCCTCTTTATGCAGTTTTTCTGCAGCTTTTACCCAGAACATGAAAAGGAGGCTCCTTGCAAAAAGTCCTTTAAATGTGTGTGTGTCTCTTTAAGACTGCCCCCATTCAAAACACCATATGTGGGAATTAACTCTGCAGCGGTAGGCAAAATGCAGTCAGAGAAAGTGACACAGACTTTTTTTTAAAAACATGTGGGTTTCTTGTTCTTTATTTGGTGACAGAATATAAAAAAATGACCGTAAATCCTCAACTTTCTGCACAAAACATAAGGTAAACTCTGCTCGGCTGAACGCTCACCAAACATGTTTTCCCTTACTATACAAGTGGCATACTACCAACCACCCGAAATAAAAAACAGAGTTTGTTTGTTACCTAACACAACAAGCAAACGTCCAGCAGGAGGCTAGCAGACCTCAGTATTATTGCCTCCAGGCAGAAGGACAGTGTAATGACGGGGTAGGGAGACAGACAGGTGAGCCCTAATCTACCCGCCACTCAGTCCCTGCCTACTTGCAACGGCCCGTCCTAGGTGACGGCGTACAACTGGGCGACGGTCCCTACGCTCAATAAGTGCATGACAGACAAACAGACAAGGGTACACAGAAGCTAAGGGAAATGGGGCAGTTGCCCACGGCAACACAGTGAGCAACAAGAGTAGTGAACGAGCCGAGTCAAACCAAGAGTGCACGAGGTACAAATCGCAGAGCAGGAGCGTAGTCAGTAAAGCCAGGGTCAAAAATAAAGCAAGGTCAATAATCATAGCAGGAGCAGCAGAGCCAGGAAACAGAAAATAATCACAGGCAAAGGAGGAGCAGGAAATGCAGGTATAAATAGACAGAGGGCGGCAGCTAGCTCCTTCTGGCCAGGCTATGATAGGCTCTCCCACTCCTCGGCCTCCCAGCCCGACTGGTAGAAGATCGTGTCACTCTCTCAGACTTAGGAGCAGGTGCAGACTGATTACCCACGGGCGTCGACACAGAAGCTGTGTCTGGCAGATCCTTTACAGACAGATTATTTCTTTTTCCACATCCCCTCACAAAACGCACAATGTGCACGCCTTTCATAACTCCATGATGAGCTGTACTGCAACATGTTAGAGTCGCAGAGAAAAAACAGTACTGGACAGGAAGGGAATTATGGGCCCCACTACCAACCTGCCTATCATTCCATAAAAATCTAGGCCCGAACTTGGCAATTACCAAAACCCTTAGCAAACTACTCCTTGCTAGGGCTACTCAGCTTTGCTGGATTCCTTCAATCTCATCCAGCTTTCCCTGGATGAGAAAGATACTTACTGGAGCCTAGTACACATTTGAGAGGAATTTTGGGAAAATATAGCAATCTCCTGCCACTTTTGTCACTATCTCACAATACATATAGAAGACCGCTCATCACATGACTTACAACTATTCTACATTATCGCTGTATTGTTACATTTCTGTAACTAAGTTATGTGTTTTTAATTAATACCATTTGTGCAATTTTGTTGCAGTCAGGTGACCGCTATAAATACACACATGATACACATTGTCACGGTTACAGGGTATGTGGATCCACTAGGCTGCTCTGCCGTAGCGGAGAGGCAGCTGACCAGGTCACAGTCTATATGAAAGTCAATAGTAGATAGTAACACTTGGATACCTGAACTAGTCCAGACAGTGGCTGTGGCTTCAGCACCGACGGAGGTCGGTGCAGCAGGTAGCGCCAGACATGGCGGGCAGTATCCGATGTGACAGAAGACATTGGACATGGCAGAAGACACTGGACATGGCAGAAGACACTGGACGTGGCAGAAGACACTGGATGTGGCAAACGACACTGGACGTGGTAAACGACAGCAGGTGCAGTAGACACGACTCCAACACAAGTAGGCACAGGAACAAGAACAGCACGGGATACAGGAACAGGTAACAGGGCACGGGTAACAACTGGAACGGGAAACACTAAGGGACCATTTGCAAGACAGATTGGGATAAACTAACAACGCTCAGGCAAGGATCAGAAGGGCTGGGGCCTTCTTATAGACCAGGAAATCATGGGCCGTTGATGATGATGATTTACTGATGTGCACACGCTGGCCCTTTAAGGCCTTGAGGACGTGGCCATTCCAGGACAGACTTTAGTTTCTCAGGATCCATCTTAAGACCTTGATCCGAGATGATGTAGTCCAGGAAGGGCAAAGACCTCTTTACAAAGATGCACTTCTCCAACTTGGCATATAAGCGATTCTCTCTTAGTCACAGAAGAACTTGACGGACATGCCTCCGATGGGTCATCAGATCTGGGGAGAAAATCAAAATATCATCGAGATAAACTACAACACACATATAGAGGAGATCTCAGAAAATATCATTGACGAATTCCTGAAATACTGTGGGAGCGTTACACAGTCCGAAGTGCATCAATAGGTATTCGTAGTGCCCATCACGGGTGTTAAATGCCGTCTTCCATTCGTCACCTCCGGATTAGGTTATAAGTCCCTCGCAGATCTAGCTTAGAAAAAATGTTGGCTCCTCGTATGCAATCAAACAGCTCGGATATAAGTGGCAACTGGTATTTGTTCTTGACCGTGACCCAGTCAATGCAGGGTCGAAGAGATCCATCTCTCTTCTTAACGAAGAAGAAGCCGGCCCCAGCTAGGGGAGGAAGATTTTTGTATAAAACCTCTCTCCAAATTCTCCTTGATATAGGTTGACATAGATAAAGCCTCTGGCAAGGAGAGAGGATATACCCGTCCACGGGGAAGAGAAGCATTAGGAACCAGTTCAATGGGACAGTCATAATACCGATGTGGAGGCAACGTCTCAGCTTCTCGTTTGCAGAAGACAACCGCAAAACTGGCATACTGAGATGGTAGACCGGAGAGTGATTGAGGCAGAGGGGGCATAACAGGACAGACTTGTGACAGCCAATGGCTATGGCATCTGGAACCCCATAGAAGAACTTCTCAGGAACTCAAGTCAAGAACCGGGGCGTGTAGGCGAAGCCATGGCAGACCCAGCAGGATAGGATTGATAGCCTTAGGTAGTACCAGGAAGGCGATCTGCTCCGAGTGAATAGCTCCGACCCGTAGTGTCAAGGGCTCCGTGATGAGCATAATCGGATCGGGCAATGGTAGACCATTTACAGAGGCAATAGCAAGGGGTCTTTCCAGACGGACTGTGGGTAGACGTAAACGATCCACTAGATCCTGCTCGATGAAATTAGCAGCCGCTCCAGAGTCAAGATAGGCGGAGGAAGGATGTGACATCTCTCTGGAGACGATGCCCACAGGAGTCGATAATTTTGGAGAGGTTTTAACGTTTGGAGACGTTCCACCTAGAGTTGCTTCTCCAACCAACCCTAGGTACTGGAGTTTCCCGGTTTCTGTGGGCATTGGCGCACAAAATGACCCTTAAGGCCACAATACATACATAGTCCAGAGGAGTGTCTGCGCTGCATCTCCTGTTCAGATAACCGGACTCTGTCTATCTGCATGGGTTCTTCAGGTAGAGCACTAGGGGAAGGCAATAGTGGTCTCTGGACCGAGGGTGCTGGTTTGTGGACCCGGCTCTCCTGCCGAACCTCTTGAGTGAGCTCCCGGATTCTCATATCAACCCAGGTGGCTAACAGGATGAGGGCAGCCAAGGTAGAAGAAAGGTCGCGGGATGCCAGTTCGTCCTTGATGTGAGAGAACAGTCCCTGCCAGAAGGTCGCCACCAGTGCCTCATTGTTCCATGCCAGCTCGGCTGCCAGGGTACGGAAGGAGATAGCATATTCCCCTACTGTGGAACCCTCTTGCTTGAGGGTCAACAGAGTAGCTGCGGCAGAGGATGTTCGATCCGGATCCTCGAACACGGCACGAAAGGACTGCAGGAACAAGGCTAGGTCCGAGGATACAGGTCTTTGTTGCTCCAAGATCGGGTTCGCCCATGTGAGGGCCTTGCCAGCAAGAAGGGAGATGATAAATGCTACCTTGGCTTCCTTGGAGGGGAAAAGATGAGCCCGTAGCCTAAAATGAACCGGGCATTGATTAATAAATCTTCTACATGCACTGGGATCACCGTCGTAGCGAGGAGGAAGAGGCAGAGGAACTGTGGATCCGGAACAAACAGGAGGAGCAACGGGCAGTGGCACAGCAACAGCCACTGGAGCAAGAACCGGACGTGGAACAGTGAGTAGATCCAGACGGACCATGATAGTATTTACCGCCTCAAGGAGTTGATCCCTACGTATGCATAGCTCATGCATCTTCGCCTGTATCTTTTGGACTGTGGTCTTGGGCTGGCCAGCGGGTTCTATGGCCTGAGCGTATTGTCACAGTCACAGGGTATGTGGACACACTAGGCTGCTCTGCTGTAGCGGAGAGGCAGCTGACCAGGTCACAGTCTATACGAAAGTCAATAGTAGATAGTAACACTTGGGTACCAGAACTACTCCAGACGGCGGCTGTGGCTTCAGCATGGATGGAGGTCGATGCAGCAGGTAGCGCCAGACGTGGCGGGCAGTATCCAATGTGGCAGAAGACACTGGACGTGGCAGAAGACACTGGACGTGGCAGAAGACACTGGACATGGCAGAAGACACTGGACATGGCAAACGACACTGGACGTGGCAAACGACAGCAGGTGCAGTATACACGACCCCAACACAAGTAGGCACAGGAACAAGAATAGCACAGGATACAGGAACAGGTAACAGGGCACGGGTAACAACTGGAACGGGAAACACTAAGGGACCATTTGCAAGACAGATTGGGATAAACTAACAACGCTCAGGCAAGGATCAGAAGGGCTGGGGCCTTCTTATAGACCAGGAAATCATGTGCCGTTGATGATGATGATTTCCTGATGTGCACGCTGGCCCTTTAAGGCCGGGCACGAGCGTGCGCGCGCACCCTACGGGACACAGCAGAACGGAGCGTAAGTGAGCGTTGGCGTCTCCTATGAAGGAGTTGGGGACCAGCGCTCACGGATCCATGGCTGTGGGCGTCGGGAGGTGAGTAAACCCGACGGCCCATGGCCATGGACACTACACACATCACGCAAGGCACCTGGAGAAAGCATCACATAACGTCAAATGGCCAACGTGCCGTTTATTGGAGCAGGAGTACTCTGTTTGCCCCAGCTGCCCATGTGTTTATTTTATACACTTGGAACAAAATAAAGAGTGGTGAGTGCAGTGCGTAATTTTCTTACTATTATTCTATAAATCGTTACTGCATCCTAATATGGTTTAGCACTGAGCACTGCCACAATCTATTGTGAAGTTTGAACCGTATGGATAATGCTACAGCTTGAAACTAATGTGAATAATATGACCGCACCTCTTTGCATTATCCCTACTCTACCAAACGTTACAGTTGGCACAATGCTGTCAGGCAGGTAACGTTGTTCTGGCATTTTCTAAACCAAAATTCGTCCATCAGACTGCCAGATAAGAGAAACATGATTCGTCACTACAGAGAACACATTACCACTGTGCTCCAGAGTCCGGTGGTGGCATGCTTTACACTACTCCATCCAACGCTTGGCATTGCGCTTGCTGATGTAAGGCCTGCATGAAGCTGCTCGACCATGAAAACCCATGCCATGAAGCTTCTGCCGCACAGCATTTGTGCGGATGTTAATGCCAGAGGGGGTTTGGAACTCTGCAGTAATTGAGTCAGCAGAGCATTGGCGACTTTTATACACTATGTGCACATCACTCAGAAACCCGAACTGTAATTTTATTCTGATCTGATACTTCGTGGCTACATTGCTGTGGTTCCTACATTAAACAATATTGCAATAATTGTTTGTAGAATATCTAGGAGAGAAGAAATTTCATAAACTGACTAGCTGCAATGGTGGCATCCTATTACAGTACCATGCTGGAATTCAGTGAGCTCTTCAGTGAGCCAATTCTTTCACAAGTGTTTGTAAAGACAAAAAACCTGAACTCAATGATTAAGAGGTGTGTCCCAATACTTTGTCCATATAGTGCATATTTTTCATACATTCCATTTATTTTGAGATGTGTGTTGCGTCGAATTCTCTACCTGGGTGACACGTTTAGTCACAAATATAAATTTGTATGTATTTTCGATAAAAAATTACACTTTGACACACTTTTGCATAAAGGTGTCTGTGTGCAGAGTAGCATTTTGACAAGGAGCAGAGCGGCATTTTGACAATGTGCCAGGTGTTTGCTTTCAGCAGATATATAGGTAGGGGTTTAGTATATTTTTTATTTTGTAATTTTGTTTTTTTTTTACATGTCAAAAGTGTAAAAATGTATCCTTGCTATCAGAGGTGCAAAATGTCAAAGACAAAAAAAAAACCCTAGCAGCGGAAGAATTAAAGAAGAACAAGATTACCAAACTACTATATGAATGGCCCGTACAAAAAATACTTTGTACTACTGTAGGGTCATTTTAAAAGACAAGAGACCCTTTGCAACTAAAATAATAAAGTTACTTTCTTCAAATTGGAAAAATAGGGTCCCTTACTGTTAGAACTATAAAGCCATGGAATAATCTACCACAGACACCTAATGGCATTAGAATAAATAACAAGGTTTAGATATTTCCTTAAAATTACATTATATGAAGTTTACTAAAATCTATAAACACACCAATTTTTCATGATCAAGTGTGAGGTTGAGAAGGATTTTACCCTGTCAGGAAATATTGGCCTATACCTTATAAGGCGGGATTCACACGACCGGGTCGTTCCCGAGCCCGAGTGTCGGCCGGTAAAATCGGCCATTTTGCCCGGCCGGTTTGCATAAAGTTATGCATCCGTGCCGGGCCGGGCAGATCCGGACAGTGACATCAGCGGCAGCTCCTGAAGGGGAATCCCCATGTGTTCGGGGATTCCGCTTCAGGAGTTTCCCCTGATGTCACTGCCCAGATATGGACAGAGACATCAAGCGCTCTGTCCAGGAGCGGAATCCCCGAAAACACGGGGATTCCGCTCCTTCAAGGAGCTAAAGTGCGGCTAGCACATAGCAGAGCGGGGAGATACCTCCCCGCTCTGCTATAGTGGCGTCGCTACAGTAGTAGCAGCCGCAGCAGCAGCAGCTGCTGCTACTACTACTAGCGGCGCCATCGAAGGTGTCGCCGGGCCAGGGTGCTTTTAACAAGCAGGGGAAGGGAGCCAGCGCAGCGCTCCCTTCCACCTGCTGTACACCCCGGCCCTGCAACACAGTGTACAGCGATGCCATTCGTCAGAATGGCATCAACTCCTCCTCCTCACATGCACTCTGCGCTGTGAGGAGGAGGAGATAGAGCGCAAGCGCCGGGAAACCCGGCCATCACTCGGAACACATTCCGGTGATGGCCGTGTAATACCCGGCCCCATAGACTTGTATGGGAGCCGGGCGGCCGGGTGCCCGGGCAAAGATAGAGCATGTCCTATTTTTTGACGGCCGGATTTTCCGGCCGTCAAAAAATCGGTCGTGTGAATAGCCCCATTAGGGGTCTATCATTCCTAATGCAGCCGGGTGCCGGCCGATTTATGAACGGCCGGCACCCGGCCGGGAAACCCTGCCGTGTGAATGAGGCCTAAGGGTTTTTCAACTTTTGGTATCATCCCAGGTTAGCCAGGATTTACTGTTTTTTCTGACTTCTTTACATCCCCATGATTGATGTATTGTTTTTTTCAACCATACTAACCATATGACTATGTACGTCAAGCATTATGATTCTTATTCCATGATGTCCATTTGCACAATGGTTGACATCAGTCTTCTTGCCTTATCTGAAATTGACTTAATTTTGGGCATTCTGTTTTTATTTGGTAATTCCTATATGTCAAGTATTCAGTTTTTACACTTTTTAGGTTAACCAAGGGTTAGTTTAAAAGTTTTTTGCAAGAAAAAAACGTAGATTTCTTGCAAATATTAAAAAAAAAAATATAAAACACAACAAGACAAACCAGAAAATGATACGCTTGGAGACGCAGCATGAGATAGCACAGTCATTAAAAACTGTGCAACTCCACTGATACTTTTCACAAGTCTCACCATTTTTTTTATATAAATCTTGAGTTAAGACTTTGCATTTTTGTTTAATTGAAACTTTTACATGATAAATGCAGCGATTGAAAGAGGTGAAACATGAACATATTGATGCCTCATCTACCTGGCATAAGTGAAAGTGACGAAAAGAAACAAACCACTTTACATATCCAGGAAATGGTAACAGATACATGGGCAATTGATATTCATCTTTGTTTTGGCAAAATGCAAATTGATTCAGTTACGAACACCTTTGTTTGTTAAAACACTTCCAGAAGTAAAAGTCGTAAGACTGCCAGCATTCTAGTCATTAGACAAATTGTAGGAATGTGTTATACCCTTATTCCACAGCTTAAATTATGAATGAAATCATTACCGCTAGTAAATGAATCTCATTTCTAAAACTTTTAGAAGTTATTTCTTGTTTGTGTAAAGTTCTAAACAATGTAGTGGCTGCCACGTATTGGTTTGGCATTTTTCAGAGGCATTATTGTACTTCTTGATAAACATTTATATGTCGAATGGTTTAATTACTAATGAATATTTTATTGTTTTATGTGGAGAATTCTAAATACATTGTGGAAATTATATATATATATAATATATATATATATATATATATATATATATATATATATATATATATATGAAATAAGAATGCTGGAGCCCCTTTTCTTATAACCCTGAATTGGGATCTTCCATTGTTTTCCTCCTGGAATTGTGTAAACAAATTGACAACTGGGTGCTGCCATTCCCCAGAATGGTTATTTCATGAAAAGTATTTTTAAAACAGGCATCAGGAGAGCAGGAGTACATGAGAAAACACATAATCAGATAAACAATCATTTAATAGTTTTCTTTCATCATATCTGGCTGATGCATAAAAAAAATGTGACTATAAAGAATATTATGGAAAACTGTAAAAAAAAAGTCTTAATACTTTATTACACTATTGTAGTAATTTAACATCAAATGTTGAATCAATCTCTAGTTTATTAAACTCACATTTTTATATAATGTAAAATAATTCAGACAAATAATTGTTTATCAATCAAACAGTATATGTTGTACGTTATTACTTTGCACATTAGGATTTAAATTCCCTATGCTATTTAATACAAAACGATATATAGAAACAAAGTACTGGATATTCTGAAAGAAAACAGAAACAAATATACGGATGTAGCCATCTTGAGGCTGGGTTCACACGTGGCGGAATTTCACTTAAATTCCGCTGCGGACACTCCGCAGCGTTAATCCGCAGCGGAGCCGTTTCTCCATTGACTTCCACTTTAATTTAGCAGTGTTCGTTTAGACGATGCGTAAAATTCCTCTGCGGAGCATAGGCTGCGGAGCGGAATTTGGTGTCCGCAGCATGCTCTGTCTGTTGCGGAGCAGTGGCGGACTCATGGCGGAATTTCTCCATTGACTTCAATGGAGATTCTAATTTCCGCAATGAAGTCCACAGCTGTCATGCACATGTTATGTGTGCTGCGGATGCGTTTTGCTTTTTTAACTTGACATTTCTTCATTCTGGCTGGACCTATGTATTTCTAGGTCTACAGCCAGGCTGAGGAAGTCAATGGGGCTCCCGTAATGACGGGAGCGTTGCTAGGAGACGTCAGTAAATAGTCACTGTCCAGGGTGCTGAAAGAGTTAAGCGATCGGCAGTAACTGTTTCTGCACCCGGGACAGTGACTACCGATCCCAATATACAGCAACCTGTAAAAAAAATAGAAGTTCATACTTACCGAGAACTCCCTGCTTCTGTCTCCAGTCCGGCTTCCCAGGATGACGTTTCAGTCTAAGTGACGGCTGCAGCCAATCACAGGCCAATAACAGGCTGCAGCGGTCACATGGACTGCCGCGTCATCCAGGGAGGTCGGGCTGGATGCCGAAGGAGGGACGCGTCACCAAGACAACGGCCGGTAAGTATGAATTTCTTTGACTTTCACAAGGGAAAGTGCTGTCCCTTCTCTCTATCCTGCACTGATAGGGAGAAGGGAAGTACTTTTACCGCAGTCCGCAGCAGCTAGTCCGCATCAATTTACTGCACATTTTGGGCAGATCCGCAGCAGAATCTGCAACGCAGATTCTGTGCGGCATTGATGCGGACAGTTGCGGAGGAAATCCGCCACGTGTGGTCATGCCCTTAACTTGATTCTGATTACTTGTTGCAGCGTGATATCACACAACAAAAGCCATTGAAAAGTCATTGAAAAAGTCAAGATAAGAGATCTAGCCATTGTTTTTTTAATGCGTTAAAGTCAAGGTAAAGATGGCTACTTCTGAACTATTGGAAATGTCGGGGAAAATAATCCGTACTTTTTGTGTACATAATGTAAGCTATAATGTCACACTTGTGTTTATTTTATGTTTTTAACTGCCACATATTTTGTTTCATTTTATGCTGAGAATGTATAAGTCTATATCCCGCTCATAAATATTTTTAAGATGATGGAAGGATTCAAATTACCTGGCATGACTTTCATGGTTATAAATATGTAATGTTTTATATGGAAATGCAGCACGTAAATGCGAAAATTGGGCTGCAGAATTAGAATCAGAATTTAGCAGGTTTATATGATTGTTTGGCCAAAGGCAAAAGTAATAAAATTCTACATTTAAGCACTATTGGGGCTTATAGAATGAAGACATCTGCATTATTATATTAAAATGTTCCATGGTGTAATAAATACAGCTGACAGTAGTGCATGACTTCCTTTATGAAAAATATGTTGATCGCTGTTGAGCCTTAAATACTGGAGAAGATCATAATTAAAATTTTATGTGTCTAGTTTGTAGCTAAATGCTCAACAGATGTCCATATTATTGTTCACTGTTGGGCATTGGAAATGCATCTTTTACTTAAACACCGTTGATAAACTTCATGCAGACATTTTATGATGTACCACCCTAGTGGAGAGCTTTCCTTTAACAATAACATTGAAAACATAATCAAGAAATGTTCCTATACTTATTGGCAAAAACAAAGCTCTGTGTCATTATTCTTCATGTCAGTTTTAGCATTTATGTTCTGCAGAAATGAACATTAAGAATGATATATGTTTATAGGATTTTACATACTGCTAAAATTTACATATATTATAACACTTCCAATGAGTGTTCAAGTAAACATTGACCAGAAAAATGTGGGAATTGAAACTATATAAAAATTACAGACACGCACGCACGCACACACACACTAATATGTACTTATCATACATTGCACACTAATATGTGCTTATCATACATTGCAGCTATTTTGTAGGCTACCATCCATATATTATTCATGTAGTATTGTGTCTACTCTTTATGTATTAAGTAGATTTAGTAACTGACTGCAATATTGCACAGTTACTGCATCTATTGTTGCCAGAAGACAACCCCATTCGGATCTGACTTTGGGGACATTACCCTCAAAAAAGGTCTATATCTTATAGCTTGATAAACGTTTAACCTATTTCAACTTATTGACGATATGTCCTATGTGGGAAATGATAAAAACTAAGTTTACAATGCAATATAAAGTAGATATGTTTTGTTTAGATGGCGAATGGGCGCATGAAACCTAGTCTGATACTTGTTGTGAGTACTCCATTACAGCAGTGTATCGTTAACTATATATATATATATATATATATATATATATATATATATATATATATATATATATATATATATATATATAAAAAATATATATATTTGTAGACTGTAAAATCATGGCTGAGATGAATATATACTTTACACATAGCATACAAATAGAGAGGAAGTGTGGCACTCCCCAAATAACATTTTCTTTATCTTTATTTCTCAGTAAAAGAAGTGGGTACAAACAGTGAGTTATCACTGGCAACAGCTGTTTCGCGTCAATACGCTTTCTCAAGCCTTCGGATCTGATCTCTAATTCTCAATTGTCTCTGAGCTAGTGGGCGGGGCCTAATGGCTATCATGTCTTCTATACAATCATGTATTATATGAATGGGTATCATTCATACTACATTTCCCCTGATTGGCTTGACACAGCTTATCCCAGTGATCACAGCTGATCGTTAGTGGCTAGAGATCCACGATGAGCAGTTGAGAAACTCAGCAAGTTTTGTTCTAAGAGGGCTCAGCCAGATTGGACAGCCCATTTAGGCCTCCTCCACACAAACTTTTTCTCTGCATTTTGAAACACATATATAAAAGCCATGCGCTTCAGCGTTTTTAATAACATTTCTTACATGCATTTTTGTACTAGTTTTGTGACATTTTGTACATCAATTTTTCCTGAAATTTTTTAAGTCCTTTTGGGAAGCCTTAGGAAAATACACCAGAAAAAAACACCCCATCTAGAGCATGCTGCGTTTAGAAAAAAAAACACTGACCCCAAAAATGATGCAAATGAAAATAATGTGTATATTGACTTTCTCATAATTTGCTATAGACTTTAAAGCAACATCTGACTGCAGCGTTTTTTGGGGGGAAATAAATAAATAAAAAAATGCACCGAAGACTCATGTAGGGTGTTAATCCAGCCTTGTCTGTCCCTTCTGCTAAGGGCAGCTGCTACACAGTACTAGAAATTTGTGCCTAATAAGGCCACCACAGAGTTTGTGCAAATATAATTTTACAAGAAAATATCAGTTTAATGCAGCAAAAACACAAACCATGTGAACTGAATTTCCCACTAAAATACATTGTTACATATTTACAATAAAATAATTCATAGCTAACAGTTTATTTTACTGAATTTCCATATGCTATCATTACCCTGATATGTTTATGCACATGTTTATTTCAAGAAAGTAAAGTATTGTTTATTTTGTGTTGTAATGTTTTCCATATGCTCACACATTGCTGCAAAAAATCATATGTTTTGAAAAATAACTTGAAATGCATGTTGAATAATGCCAAATTATCCTCATTTAATTTACAGTTATCCTGTAGCTGCTGTTGGCACAGCTTGCATGCCATTTGATGCCATCTGGAATTAAACCTTAACTATAAAACAATCTTACAGGTTATAAAATGACTTACTATTGACTTGTGCCATTTCTACAAATGGGCAAGCTCTGCTCGTCTTATTGGCCAAGTTCCGTTTCCACTATAAGGGATTCAATATTCAAAATAATAGTCTGTAAAATGTATGTAAAATATCTTAGGGTATAGTGATTGTGTAGAGTGCTGACAACAAATATAGGTTACTAGTTACAAAGGTTAACCCATGCTTACTCTTTAAAAACGTTAGCCTTTTTGCACCTAGCAGAACTGGGCAAAAACACCTGTATGCAAATGAATAGTCCATCAAGTGATGGTGAAATATGAGATTTTTAGAGGCACCATGAGCTGCAACATAATTTTTACTGGGAAAAGTGAAATACAACATAAAAAACACAAATTTCTTTAGTATTTACATATTATTTCTATTATTTACATTAACATTTCTGTTTTTCTCCTAAAGCTACATAACAGGGAAACATGGCAGTGTGAGGGCTGGTTTTTAATGGCTCGTGAAAGCTGGCCGTCAAAAAATAGGACATGTCTTATTTTTGGTAGTTTTCACAGCCGGATGGCCCCCAAAGATCTCAATAGATAATTTTTTAATGACTGTTTTTCAGGAATCGATCCTTGTGGTGGCCGTTAAAAATTGATCCTGGCCCTCACAGTTAAAATCCCCGGGCAGAGCGCTACCTTAATCACAGAGCTAAAAATGAGACACAAGTCACGACCAAATAATAGAAAAAGTAACAAAGCCTTTATTAAAGTAAATTCGTCGAAGCATCAGCGAAACGCGCGTCGGGCGCAGCAGTGGTCCCCCCTCATTCCGGTCCTGATCTTCTGGGATAGCGTTGTACTTTGTAGGTATAGGCACACTGCCGTTTGTGTGATACATATTTCTGTGATTGCATTTATATCTTTCTTACTTTTTTATACCAATCTGTGTAAAATGTACCATACCTGATACCTGTTTTAAGCTTATGATTCAAGCACATTTTCCTGGGCGATCTTTTGACCGGTTTTCCACCTGGGGGGCCATGCTGCTTTTATGTTCTGATTCCATCTTTGTATGAGGGCTCATTTTATCATGTGTCTATGTGTTTTTCTGTGTCTAAATTGACTTTAATAAAGGCTCTGTTACTTTTTCTATTATTTGGTCGTGACTTGTTTCTTTTTTTGGTTTATTGTATTAGTCACTAGGACCATTGGGATATTCTGGGGCATTGCTCGGTTTGCTTAATCACTGAGTCCTTGACGTGATGTTAGACATTTCAACTATGGAGTCTCCAGCCAGAGCATCGCAAACTCTCTGGCTGGGTACTCCTGTCTTGGGGAAGCCCTTGACGTCACTGTCCACATATAGACAGTGACATTAAGAGCTTTGAGATGCGGGAATCCCCAGCCAGAGCGTTGCCAATGCTCTGGCCGGGGATTCCAGCATCTCAAAGCCCCTAACATCCCCGTTCATATATGGACAGTTACATCAGGGGGTTCCTCCTGAAGCGGAATCCCCAGCCAAAGCGTTGTCACAACCCCCCCTCATAATCCCACAGAGCCAAATGAGCCGAATACAACTAGCAGCTCAGTCCAATTAATCAGGTGAACAACCAATTTAATCAAGTATCAGGAACAAAGGAAAATTTTTACTGCATATCAGGTCAGCGCTAAACTATAAGATTACAACCAACGTTCGTAATTGGTCTCAATGGACTTATCTCTTAGGGAGAAGTGTAGAACACTCCAACTCCTGATTCCAAGATCGCCTATTTCAGAGGAAGTTAATTCAGGTGAAGTCTTGTCCAGTCAGAGAAGCCCTAAGATCTGCTTTGCAGTGGAATACGTGGATAAGCGTCCCAAAAGTCAGTTAGTAGGTAATTTATTATATAAGTAAATGGATAAGGCGTTAATATGTTAGGGTTTATACCATTAATCCCCCTTCCTCAGGATACTATTTTATTTTCCAAAGTTCAAGTCTGTGCATTTCAACTGTACGGAAGTCTCGGCCATAACCCCACACATAAAAAACTGTCACATCTTTTACACACACACACACACACACACACACACACACACACACACACACACACACACACACACACACATATATATATATATATATATAGTTCTTAACAGATCTCTCATTCTAAAAAAGATTCACAGATAAGAAAAGACAGCGTTCTGCAGACTGGAAGTCATAATCCCATGTGATTTGTCCATTACTACGAATGTATAAGAAATTAGGTACTAACTAACTTTAGTGGCTTAGTGGCGCTTCCTCCACTTATTGCACTGAAAACCATATCTTGGAGTGCTTCAATTGGACAAAGTGAAACTCCACCTGAATTGACTTATGAAATAGATCTTGGTATCAGTACTCCATACTCCCCCCGGAAATATTTGTCTATTGCACCTTGGTAGAAATATATATATTTTTTAATTTATTCCTAATATTATAACCCATTATAGTTTCTCTGTTATGTAAATGCAAGTGGAGCGATACCTCAAGGCTGTTGAAGAGAGCGTGAACGTATACCCGCAACCTCTACCGTAACCACTCTGGTCGACAGAATCTAAGGCTACTCTAAGGTGTTTGCCAGAGCTGAACCCAGGTTGTTAGAACCCAGGTTGTCTTTGCAGAGTGTAGTTTTAGAAAAGATGTGCAGTGCAGGCAAACCTGAGCTGGAAGCCACACGACCAGAAGGTTAACTGAAAGTCCAGAAACGGAGTAGAGGTAATCAGATAAGCTACGGTCAAAACCAGTTGGGAGCGGATAATCAGAATCGGTAAACAGAGGGTTAACGAGAGACAAGCCAAGGTGAGTATACACGAGGTCCAGAAATCAGAAATGCAGGCCCAGTCAGGAGCTTGATCAGAAACCAGGCGGGATATTGCTCCATGATACAGCTTTCTCCAAACAACTGACATCATGGAGCTCTGCCCAGAGACCAATCAGCTTGGTCTCCGGGCATGTGATCATTGTGACAACCTGTCACAATGTACTTAATGCTAACCCCATCAACACATCCTCGCGGCACCACCCCCCCCTGCGATTCCCCGGCCCTCTATCTATCTGTCTATCTATCTATCTATATATCTATCTATCTATCTATCTATCTATCTATCTATCTATCTATCTATCTATCTATCTACAAAAATGGAATCCAGCAGCACAGGCTAGTGAAAGGCTCAGGTTGTATGAGCCGAAACGTCGCACTTTTGGGGTCAATAAAGCACCCACTTTTTTCACCATAAGCCTTTGTGAGTGCTGCCTATTTACTGCTTTATATCTATCTTCTATCTATCCATCCATCCATCCATCCATCCATCTATCTATCTATCTATCTATCTATCTATCTATCTATCTATCTATCTATCTATCTATCTATCTATCTATTTGGTAAAGGGACGAAACCTCCAGCTCACCGTTTTGATGCGTCTCCAGACTCTCCGCTCGGATCCCCGCTACGGCTGGCGGTATGTAATGGAAGAGACAGAAGAAATGATCCAGCGCTGAGTCGTGTTTTAAGTTAAAAAGGAAGCGAAGCTCCCACCTTTATTGGGGTGAAGTAGATTAAAATTGTAGGGAGACGCAGTCCCAAGAAGAATGTGAGTAGTAGGCGGTTCTGCCCTGGCCTACGCGTTTCGAGCACGTCCTGTGCTCTTAGTCATGGCAAAGACTTTTTAACTTAAAACACGACTCAGCGCTGGATCATTTCTTCTGTCTCTTCTATCTATCTATTTATCTATCTGTGTATCTCATATATATTGATATATAGTATAGTATTAGGCTGGGGCCACACGGCGACTTTGTACACGACACAGTCGCACAGCCAAAGATCACTATGTTCCGTAGCGTACATGGCAAGTAATGAAAGTGAATGTGGTCGCGGTAATTTTACCAGACAATGCTATCCCCGTCGACACATCCTCGCGGCACACCCTGCCCCACCCCTCGTGTTCACCCCGCCCCGTATCTATCTATCTCTATCTATTTACCTATCTCATATCTATCTATCTATCTATCTATCTATCTATCTATCTATCTATCTATCTATCTATCTATCTATCTATCTATCTAGATAAATAGATAGATAGATAGATAGATAGATAGATAGATAGATAGATAGATAGATAGATAGATAGATAGATAGATAGATAGATAGGTAGACAGACAGACAGACGGATAGATAGATAGATAGATGATAGATAGATAGATAGATAGATAGATAGATAGATAAATAGATAGATAGTTATGAGATAGATATATATGAGATAGATAGATAGACAGACAGACAGACAGATAGATAGATAGATAGATAGATAGATAGATAGATAGATAGATAGATAGATAGATAGATAGATAGGATATGAGATAGATAGATGATTATAATATCTTTATGTAATGATAGGGGTAGGGAAACGGACAAGTGAGCCCTAATCTACCCGCCACTCTGTCCCTGTCTACTTGCAACGATCCGCCCTAGGCGACGGGGTACAACTGGGCGGCGGTCCCTATGCTCAGTAAGTGCACGAGACAAACAGACAAGGGTACACAAAGCTAAGGGAAATGGGGCAGTTGCCCACGGCAACACCGTGAGCAACAAGAGAGGTGAACGAGCCGAGTCAAAACAGGAGTGTACGAGGTACCAAACGCAGAGCAGGAGAGTAGTCAGTAAGCCAGGGTCAGTATGGAGCAGGATCAAATAGTCAGAAGCTGTAGCTGGGCCAGGAAACCACACAAGAAGAATCACAAGCAAAGGAGGAACAGGAAAGGCAGGTATAAATAGACCGAGGGCGGGAGCTAGCTGAGTCTGGCCAGGCTGTGATAGGCTCTCCCACTCCTAAGCCTGCCAGCCTGAGTGGTGGAAGCTGGAGTCAGTCTCAGAGACATAGACTCAGGTGCCGACTGATTACCTATGGGCGTTAACCCCGAAGCTGTGCCTGGCAGATCCTTTACAGTATCCCCCCTTTTATGAGGGGCCACCGGACCCTTTCTAAGTGGACCTGGTTTATTGGGGAAACGAAGGTGGAACTTCCTGACCAATACCCCAGCGTGAACATCCCGGGCGGATACCCAAGTCCTCTCCTCAGGCCCGTATCCTCTCCAATGGACCAGGTACTGGAGGGAGCCTTGGACCATCTTGCTGTCCACAATCTTGGCCACCTCGAATTCCACCCCCTCAGGGGTGAGAACGGGAACAGGAGGTCTCCTCGAGGGAGCCAAGGACGGGGAGCAGCGTTTAAGGAGGGAGGCATGAAACACGTCGTTTATTCGAAAAGATGGGGGCAACTCCAGTCGGAAGGAGACAGGATTGAGGACTTCAATGACCTTATACGGCCGAATAAACCGGGGAGCAAATTTCTTGGACGGGACCTTAAGGCGCAAGTTCCTAGACGATAACCACACCAGATCCCCGACCATAAACAAGGGGTTAGCAGAACGTCTACTATCAGCCTGAGTTTTTTGTACGCTCTGGGACACCTCTAGGTTCTTCTGAACCTGGGCCCAGACTGTGCACAGTTCCCGATGAACGACCTCTACCTCAGGATTGTTGGAACTACCAGGTGAAACGGAGGAGAACCGTGGATTAAACCCAAAATTACAGAAAAAGGGGGAGACCCCTGAAGAGTTACTGACCCGGTTATTAAGGGAAAATTCGGCGAGGGGAATGAATGAGACCCAATCAAATTGACAGTCAGAGATAAAACACCTTAAATATTGTTCTAGAGACTGATTAGTCCTCTCGGTTTGGCCATTAGTTTCAGGACGGAAGGCAGAGGAGAAGGACAGATCAATCTCCAACTTTTTACAGAAGGCTCTCCAAAAAAATGAAACAAATTGTACCCCTCTGTCCGAAACAATATTGACAGGGACCCCATGGAGACGCAGGATGTGTTTGACAAACAAGGTAGCTAACGTCTTGGCATTGGGTAGTTTCTTGAGGGGCACAAAGTGGCACATCTTACTGAAGCGGTCTACTATAACCCACACCACCGACTTGCCTTGAGATGGAGGCAAATCGGTGATAAAATCCATGGAGATATGGGTCCAAGGTCTCTGGGGAATGGGCAAAGAATGTAGTAAGCCCGCTGGCCGGGACCTGGGAGTCTTGGACCTAGTACAAACCTCACAAGCGGCGACGTAGGCCTTAATGTCTTTAGGCAACCCAGGCCACCAATAGTTTCTGGCAATGAGGTGCTTGGTACCCAGGATGCCTGGATGACCAGATAGTGCGGAGTCATGATTTTCCCTAAGTACCCTTAGCCGGAATTGAAGGGGAACAAACAGCTTGTCCTCAGGAAGGTTCCCGGGAGCTGAACCTTGATCAGCCGCAATTTCTGAGACTAAATCAGAATCAATAGAAGAAATGATTATACCAGGAGGCAGAATACAAGCAAGATCTTCCTCCGAAGGGGGGCTGGCCATGAAGCTACGCGACAGTGCATCGGCCTTAATATTTTTAGACCCAGCCCTATAGGTAACCAAAAGGTTGAATCTGGTAAAAAATAGCGCCCATCGAGCTTGTCTCGGGTTTAGCCTCCGGGCAGATTCTAGGAAAACCAGATTCTTGTGGTCGGTAAGGACCGTTACCTGGTGCCTAGCCCCCTCCAGGAAGTGGCGCCACTCTTCAAATGCCCATTTAATGGCTAAGAGTTCGCGGTTGCCAATATCATAGTTACTCTCAGTGGGCGAAAACTTCCTGGAGAAGTAGGCACAGGGACGAAGATGGGTGAGGGACCTGGTACCCTGGGACAAGACAGTCCCCACTCCCACCTCGGATGCGTCAACTTCCACGATAAATGGCTCCATTTGGTTGGGCTGAACCAGCACCGGGGCCGAGATAAAGTACTTCTTAAGGAACTCAAAAGCCTGGACAGCGTCAGGAGGCCAGTGGAGGAGATCAGCACCTTTGCGAGTGAGGTCCGTAAGAGGCTTAGCGATGACCGAGAAGTTAGCAATAAATCTCCTGTAATAATTAGCGAACCCCAAGAAACCCTGTAACGCCTTCAGGGAGGCAGGTTGGACCCATTCCGCCACAGCCTGGACCTTGGCGGGGTCCATGCGGAATTCATGAGGAGTGAGGATTTGACCCAAAAATGGTATCTCCTGTACCCCAAACACACATTTTTCGGTTTTCGCAAACAGTTTGTTTTCCCGAAGGACCTGGAGCACCTTCCTGACATGCTCAATGTGGGAGGACAAGTCCTTGGAAAACACCAGTATGTCATCAAGGTACACTACAAGAAATACCCCCAGGTAATCCCTTAAAATTTCATTTATGAAATTCTGGAAGACCGCAGGAGCATTACACAACCCAAAGGGCATGACGAGGTATTCTAAATGACCTTCGGGCGTGTTAAACGCAGTCTTCCACTCATCCCCCTCTTTGATGTGGATAAGGTTATATGCCCCACGTAGATCAAACTTAGAGAACCATTGGGCCCCCTGAACCTGATTAAAGAGATCAGGAATCAAAGGAAGGGGATACTGGTTCCTTACAGTGACCTTATTCAAGTTACGGTAGTCAATGCATGGCCTAAGACCACCATCCTTCTTCCCTACGAAGAAGAAGCCAGCACCTTCCGGAGAAGTAGAGGGGCGAATGTAACCCTTGGCCAGGCATTCCTGGATATACTCTCTCATGGCTTCACGTTCGGGACAAGAAAGATTAAATATCCTACCTTTAGGGAGCTTAGCTCCTGGTACCAATTCGATAGCACAATCGTATTCTCTATGAGGAGGTAACACTTCGGAGGCCTCCTTAGAGAAAACATCAGCAAATTCCTGCACAAACTCAGGTAGCGTGTTTACCTCCTCAGGGGGAGAAATGGAATTAACAGCAAAACATGACATCAAGCATTCATTACCCCATTTGGTAAGCTCCCCAGTATTCCAGTCAAACGTGGGATTATGCAACTGCAACAAGGGAAGGCCAAATACCAAATCGGACGATAACCCCTGCATCAACAGTACAGAGCACTGCTCCAAATGCATGGAGCCAACAAGGAGTTCAAAAACAGGGGTATGCTGTGTAAAATAACCATTAGCAAGAGGAGTGGAGTCGATACCCACTACCGGGACAGGTTTAGTCAAATCAATCAAAGGCATAGCTAGAGACATAGCAAATTCCACAGACATGATATTAGCAGAAGACCCTGAATCCACGAAGGCACTGCCGGTAGCAGACCTACCACCAAAAGAGACCTGAAAGGGAAGCAAGATTTTATTACGTTTCATATTTACGGGAAATACCTGTGCGCCCAAGTGACCTCCCCGATGATCACTTAGGCGCGGAAGTTTTCCGGCTGCTTATTCTTACGCCTAGTACAGGTGTTCACTTGATGCTTGTCATCCCCACAATAGAAGCAGAGACCATTCTTCCTGCGGAACTCTCTACTTTGTCGGGGGGACACGGAGGCCCCGAGTTGCATAGGTACCTCCGAGTCTTCCGTGGAAGAGCAAAGCAACGGGACCTCGGGAGGCATAATGGGGGAGTCAGAGGGGAAAACACAAAAACGTTCAAGTTGTCGTTCCCTGAGACGTCGGTCAAGTCGTACCGCTAAAGCCATAACCTGGTCTAGGGAGTCAGAAGAGGGATAGCTAACTAGCAGGTCTTTCAGGGCGTTCGACAGACCCAACCTAAACTGGCACCTTAAGGCAGGGTCATTCCACCGAGAAGCTACGCACCACTTCCTAAAGTCAGAACAATACTCCTCAACAGGTCTCTTACCCTGACGTAAGGTCACCAGCTGACTGTCGGCAAAGGCAGTCCTGTCAGTCTCGTCATAAATGAGTCCGAGAGCAGAAAAGAAACGATCAACGGAGGAAAGTTCAGGGGCGTCAGGAGCAAAGGAGAAGGCCCACTCTTGGGGCCCTTCCTGGAGCCGGGACATAATTATACCCACCCGCTGGCTCTCAGAACCTGAGAAGTGAGGCTTTAAGCGAAAGTAGAGCCTACAACTCTCCCGAAAGGAGAGAAAAGTCCTCCGGTCCCCTGAGAACCGGACAGGCAACTTGAGGTGGGGTTCAAGAGGTGAGGGGCACTACCATGGTAGCGTCAGGCTGGTTGACCCTCTGAGCCAGGGCCTGGACCTGTAGGGAGAGACCCTGCATTTGCTGGGCCAGGGTCTCAAGGGGGTCCATAGTAGAGACAGGGACCAGGGTAGACTAGGTAATGGGCTTGTGATTATGTAATGACAGGGGTAGGGAAACGGGCAAGTGAGCCCTAATCTACCCGCCACTCTGTCCCTGCCTACTTGCAACGACCCGCCCTAGGCGACGGGGTACAACTGGGCGGCGGTCCCTACGCTCAGTAAGTGCACGAGACAAACAGACAAGGGTACTCAAAGCTAAGGGAAATGGGGCAGTTGCCCACGGCAACACCGTGAGCAACAAGAGAGGTGAACGAGCCGAGTCAAACCAGGAGTGTACGAGGTACCAAACGCAGAGCAGGAGAGTAGTCAGTAAGCCAGGGTAAGTATGGAGCAGGATCAAATAGTCAGAAGCTGTAGATGGGCCAGGAAACCACACGAGAAGAATCACAAGCAAAGGAGGAACAGGAAAGGCAGGTATAAATAGACCGAGGGCCGGAGCTAGCTGAGTCTGGCCAGGCTGTGATAGGCTCTCCCACTCCTAAGCCTGCCAGCCTGAGTGGTGGAAGCTGGAGTCAGTCTCAGAGACATAGACTCAGGTGCCGACTGATTACCTATGGGCGTTAACCCCGAAGCTGTGCCTGGCAGATCCTTTACACTTTATATACATATCTAAGTTGCAATTTTTTTTATACAAGTGAAGATTATTATTATTTTTACCTATCTCTTTATCTATATCGTATATATATATACATATATATATATATATATATATATATATACATACATACATATACATATACAAGGTATATATTATTCCAAAAAAAGGCAGCACTCAAAAAGTTGTAGCAAAATTAGAAAAGGTGCTTTATTCCATCAGTCCAATACAGCAACGTTTTAGCTCTTCAATAGAGCCTTTTTCAAGCTTGAAAAAGGCTCTATTGAAGAGCTGAAACGTTGCTGTATTGGACTGATGGAATAAAGCACCTTTTCTAATTTTGCTACAACTTTTTGAGTGCTGCCTGTTTTTTTAATAATATATAGATATATATATATATATATATAGATAGATAGATAGATAGATAGATAGATAGATAGATAGATAGATAGATAGATAGATAGATATTGATGTAGATCATATATAGATTTACAGTATTAGGCCCCATGAACACGGCCGTAATTTTGATCCGCAATTACGGAACATAATTGCGGATGTCCGGACACATTAGTTTCTATTGCCCACAGACGCCTTCACGTATATTTACGGGAAGGTGTCCGGGCTGTAGAAATGACCCGCAAAAAAAAGGACATGTCCTATTTTTTGATTTTACAGGCCATACTCCTGATTTTATGGTTCGCAAATGCGAGTGTCTGTCCGTGGCCAGCCGTGCCTGTAATCACCGGCCGTAATTTCGGGCACGCCAGTGTGCAGGGGGCCTTAGGCTGGGGCTACACTGCGAATTTGGCAACGACACTAGTTGCATACACAAAGGTGGCTTTGGAACCAGCTTTGGAAAATTTGCTCTCCCAAAGCCAGTTTACGCACCATTCATTGTATGCTCCGCCTTGCGCCCACCGTGTATGAAATTCCCACATATTTGGTATTATTGAAGTCGGCGGAAATTGACAAATATGTATTCATGTGTGCTTACCTAGTGGCATGCACCATATGTCAGAAAAGGTCATCTGAATTCACATTTTTGGAAAAAAAATGCCAGTTTTAATTTTTTCCATCAAAGTCAATGAATTGTCTGGAAAAAAATAGAGGGCAAAAATCTTTTATATGTCACTAATCGAATAGCTTGGGGTGTCATTTCCTAAAAAGAGTCATTTTGGGGGTGTTGACTGTGTTTTGGCTCTTCACAATATCTGTAATGGTCATATAGTGTCAGCAAACCGGCTTTGGAAAATTTGCTCTCCAAAAGCCAGTTTGTGCATTATTCATTGTAAGCTCCGACTTGCGCCTAGCGTGTAAGAAATGTGCACATATTTAGTATCGCTGAAGTCGGCAGAATTTGCAAATATGTATTCAGGTGTGTTTACCCAGTGGCATGCAACAGATGTAAAAAAAAACCATCATCTAAATACTCATATTCAAATTTTTTTAAAAATGTATTTCCCTTTTTTCCTTTTACATTTTTTAAAAAGTAAAATAAATATATCTATTATTTTTTTACAAAATATGGAAACCCAACATATTCTGAAAAAACAAGACCAAATACATGTAGGTTGGAAGAATAATAGAAGAATATTTCCCTTTGAAATTAGCACATGGCTAAAACCTGAAAATGAGCCTGGTCAGGAAGGGGCGTAAAGCCTCTGGTCAGGAAGTGGTTAAGGGAACAGGTTTTTTTCCAAACATCCTTATTATTAATTTGCTAATATTGTTGTAACTATAAATAGTAGAAGCCCTGTCAAGTTTTACTTTAGAAAGGTTATGGGTTTATCATCCGTATCTCATGGGCCAGGCAGCAGCTGCATCTGTGGCGGCTATGGCATGTACACCCTTGTACACCCTTATTTATTGTAATTATTATTGTGTTAATTATTTTACACACAATCTCACCTTCTCTTTCTCTCCATTCAAGTCCTTTATGCACGTTTCATTCTTGATCCTCGGCCGTCATTATTAGATTGTCATAGGGAAATACTGTGAATCCTGCTCCCCACCCTCCTACACAGAGTGATTTACAGTTTTTTTGTATGAGTTTGTATACAGGGTGAGATTTCAATCACTCTGTGTAGGCAGGACTCATAGGCATTCTCTATAAGTTCCCAGCAGGAACATACTGACCCAAATCATAGAAAATGATATACCCGTTGAGCTCAGCATTCTCTGGGCTATATTAACACAGATGAAATGTGAAATGCAAAATGTAATCTAATCTATTTAGCTCAAAACAGAAGAACATTTCTCCTTTTTGTTGACTCAACTATAATCACATTCCTAAATGCAAATAAAAAACAGATTGTTATAATTTTATCATCTCCGTGTAGCATTTAGGACAAGAGCAAAGGTTTTGGACCCTTTATTAAATGAAAATGGTTCTTATTATCTGTCTGTCGAGTCCTAATGACTGTCTATTGCATATGATTGCCTCTTATTACTGCACTTTAAGTTATGCATGCTTAGAGTATGTTTTGTTACCTTGGCATTTACATCCGAAATCCTTACTAATATTGTTTGTTTATGATGCAGAGTACAGCTCTAATGCAGGGATTTCTGTAAACAAATTGAAATCTATTTACCATAGCAACATCCACATACTAATTTTTTATTGACACCCAGGGACTTTATAGAACCTTGCACATAATGTGATTTCTAACAATCTATTTTGATGCATCATTTTGCATTCAACAGATGTGGCAGTGTAGTAGAAGCAGGAAGGCAATCCTTAACAAATGGAGTATCCTAAGCTGTGTATAATATTTTGCAGACTGTTTAATGATCCTCAGAAAGAAGTAATTTTAAACAACTTTGTGGGATAATGTACTAACTAAAGAGATAATAAACTGTACATTAAGATGCATCTCTCTTCTACAGCTGTTTTCTAAATGGCTTTAATATTGATTGATATTGCCCTTCCTTTGCTACTAACAGTAAGTGTACCATTTTCTATTTTATTCAACCTTGTCATTACAACATTCCTACTGTGAAAAATTGCCATTTATATTTTGTATTCTGTACGTTCGTTTTCCCAGGTTTTATTTGTAGTGATTCTCAATTACTTAACAACTGACTTGTGCTTTTTGAAATAAAAAAATAAAAGAATGATTTATCCACAGAGATAAATAGATTTATACGATACTACATGTTTAATAATATTACAGACAAGTCATCAACATATACAGTTTCACACTTTCCCATGTTTATGTATAGATATAACAACTCAGATGCTTCTTTTTTTTCTTTAGGCTGGGTTCACACGACCTATTTTCAGACGTAAACGAGGCGTATTATGCCTCGTTTTACGTCTGAAAATAGGGCTGCAATACGTCGGCAAACATCTGCCCATTCATTTGAATGGGTTTGCCGACGTACTGTGCAGACAACCTGTAATTTACGCGTCGTCGTTTGACAGCTGTCAAACGACGACGCGTAAATGGACTGCCTCGGCAAAGAAGTGCAGGGCACTTCTTTGCCACGTAATTTGAGCTGTTCTTCATTGAACTCAATGAAGCACAGCTCAAGATTTACGAGCGTCTCAGAGCGTCTCAGACGCCTCGTAAATTACGAGGAGGAGCATTTACGTGTGAAACGAGGCAGCTGTAAACAGTCTGTCTTTTCACACGTAAATGCCTCTCATCGTGTGAACATACCCTTACAGTGAATGCACTTCTATCTGTAAGGCAAAAGACTGTACAGAAAAATGCTAAATACTTTAAGAATGAAGTTACAATTACACTTAAAGGGGTTATCCGAGGTTTAAAAATGTACAGTCTATCCTTAGGATCCCCGCCGATCGGCTGTTCGAAGGGGCTGTTTGAAGAGTCTCTTCATTGTTTACATGGAGCCTTCCTTTACATAGTTTCCCTCAAGTGAACCCCAATGGCTTGAATGATATAACTGAGTCTGCATTGGATTAGCAACCTCTGTTCCCTTCATATACTATATCATTTATTATTCTTTTTCATTTTCATTTAAGTATCATACTATTTAATCTTATAATTTGATGTATATTTCATTGCTCTATCACATTGAATATTCACTTACCTTTTTGTTGGTTCATTTCTTCTGTTCTGTTCTCCTCCCTTTCGATGCGATTGTTCTCATCTGCGTGTCATCTTGCGTTCCATGTTTGCTTTCTGGCTCTCCTCGGCCTCCGTAGTGTTCGCGGTTGCCTTGACTCTGACAACGCTTTCTTCTATTATGATATTGTTTTGTTTAAACGTCTATTACCTCTCCACTGTTGGTGAGTTTTTCATTTTATCTTATTCTTAATTCTTTTAGACATATCAGCTGTTTTTTAAGGATTATTTATTGAATGTTCTAATTACTGCCATTTGACATTTCTGATTTTTATGTATTGCTGTAATTTTATATAACCATCGCTATCGATTATCCTATTTTAATTCACTCATATTACTCCCCTTTTAATAATTGTAATTTTATTTCTCCATTTTCGGTAAACTCTGATGCTGTATTGCGGTATGTATGACATAACATTTGATCTTTGATCTTGGACCCGCCTCCCTTGGCGTTTTTTTTGGTGCGTTCTCTAATTAGTATAATTGTAATGTGCTGTCATTATATACATATATACCCTTGTCAATTGTGTGTATTTCACTTGCCTGATGAAGACGTTGGATGGCGTTGAAACGCGTAGCACTTATATATCAATTTTATCTCTCATTAAACAGGAACTTTGGTTAATTATATTATTAGCAGGGCCATTGTGGTCCCTTCTTTCACTTTTTTCCCACTTAATCATTATCGGCAACTCCTTATAGGTCGTTGCGTATGCACAGCTATATCTGTACAGCGGCATTCTCGATCTTTCCATGCTCTAAATCTCAGCTTGCGTGCACAAGAGAGGAGTGGAAGGATCAGAGACAACAGATGCAATACGTCATGGAAAATGTGGTATTCGATAGTGAAATGACAGGCATGTGATGACAGCTGCTGGACTACCCATTTTGGGAAACAAGCACTGAGAGAACAACAGTGAAGAAGCAGAATTTCATTGCATATTTCAGCCTTTGCAATGCAGAAACTGAAATATGTGGCAAGTCCGTTGTGTTTTCTGCAACGTCTGAATTACCTGTCAAATATGCAAATGTTGGTGCAGATTCGTTGCGTAATTGCCCCAAATCTGCACCAATATTTGCAGCGGAAAAAATCTGCCACGTCTGAACGTGCCCTTGGGATTTTGGTGGATTGTTCTGTCCTAATGTTGAATTCTATAAATGGATTGTCACAAATCCAAATTATTAATATGTATATACCAACAAAAAATGACATGAGAATAAGCAGCGCCAATAATAGAAAAGTACCATACTCTTTATTATAGCTCCATAGAAAACAAATAAAAATTAGTCACACAATGGAAAGTACGGCATCATGTGGATAAAACATATGGCATATCAATAGACTCTTTAATGTGGGAATATGCATGCTACATAAAGTGCGTAGTGCAAACAGTAAACAAGGGAATAAGCAAGATATTCATACATATTAAGGAAGGTCAAGCAAAAATGCAAGTCAAAGTGTCCCTTGATACAGTGGATAGACATAGATGATCAAGAAACTGAGTCCATTTTAATGTAGCCTTCTCATATTTGTAGAAACGCGTATCGGGGTTGGCACCATCCCTGTTTGAAACTATCATGGATATGTATTGAGAAACTTTATATACATCATGTTTACTACTTATTGGGGTCGTTTTAAGTATGACTGTAGTGTTTTACAACTCAACTCTACTACATTAACCATATTTAATGAATATTAAATTGTATATAGTAGATAACAAGGATAACAAAATAACAGAAGAAACGAATTGTTCACTATTGACAATGTAATCAAAGCAATTATACTTGGTATCAGACGTTCTCTAATTAGTTGAAACAGTTTCACAAGACATTCATATGGCTACATTTTAATGGTCGTACTATGGCCACAATACATAGGTCCATACTAAACTTAAAGGGCTTTTCTCATAATGATCATTTATCTCCTGAATAGATAAATATCTGACCGGAGGGGCCTAAGTGCAGCCTGAGAACTTGGGTGCCCGAGTGACCCATGTGAATGGAACAGTACTGCGCATGTTTGGCCACCACTCTATACACTTCCTATGTTGCTGCTGGAACCACAGCTCCATAGAAAGTGAATGGAGCAATGGCTAAGCTTGTTTACTACTGCTCTATTCCCATAGGGCACTAGGGGACCCCCGTTCTCAGGATTGGTGGGGGTTCCAGCAGTCGGATCCCCACTGATCATACATGCAGATAGGTGATAAATGATCATTATAAGAAAACCCCTTAAACTTAGATCACAAAAGGGTTCATAGGATACAAAAAAAAATGGAACAGCATAGAGTTATTAACCCCTTAAGAATGTAGACTATTCGGTACGTTCAGGATGCAGCCCCATTATTCAAATCTGACATGTGTCAATTTATGTGGTAATAACTTTGGAATGCTTTTACCTATCCAAGAGATTCTGAGACTGTTTTCTCATGACACATTGGACTTTATGTTACTGGTAAAATGTGGTCAATACATTCAGTATTTAATTGTGAAAAATACCAAAATTTTACGGAAAATGGCAAACGTTTTCATTTTTCTAAATTTAAATGTATCTGCTTGTAAGACAGATAGTTATACCACACAAAATAGTTGCTAATTAACATTTCCCATATGTCTACTTTAGATTGGCATCGTTTTTTGAACATCCTTTTATTTTTTTAGGACGTTACAAGGCTTAGAACTTAAGCAACAATTTCTCACATTTTCAAGAAAAGGACCAGTTCAGTTCTGAAGTGGCTTTGAGACGCCCATACAATACAAACCCCCATAAGTCACCCCATTTTAAAAACCGTCAGCCCTCAAAGTATTTAAAAAGCATTTAGAAAGTTTCTTAACCCTTTAGGCATTTCACAAGAATAAAAGCAAAGTAGGGGTGAAATTTACACATTTCATTTTTTTTTTTGCAGAAATTCATGTTTAATCCTTTTCTTTCTTTAATACAGAAGGTTTTACCAGAGAAACGCAACTCAATATTTATTGCCCAGATTCTATTGTTTTTAGAAATATCCCACTTGTGGCCGTAGTGTGGTAATGGACTGAAACACAGGCCTCAGAAGCAAATTAGCACTTAGTAGATTTTGGGGACTCCTTTTTATTAGATTATATTTTAGGCACAATGTCAGGTGACCCCATTTTGGAAACTACACCCCTTGAGGAATTCATCTAGCGATGTAGTGAGCATTTTGACCCCACAGGTGTTTCGTAGATTTTATTAGAATGTGGACGTAAAAATAACAATTTAATTTTTTTTTTTAAATGACGTTTTCGCTAAAAAAAAGAAAAAGCCCCACAACATTTGTAAGCAACTTCTCCAGAAGTATAGAAATACCCCGTATGTGTTATATGTGTTCCTGTTTGGGCACATGGCAGGGCTCAGAAAGGAAGGAGCACCATTTGGCTTTTGAGCACAGATTTTGCTGGAATATTTTTCAAGCGCCATGTTGTGTTTGCAGAGCCCCTGAGGTACCAGTACAGTGGAAACCCCCAAGAAGTGACCCCATTTCGGAAACTACACCCATCAAGGAATGTATCTAGGGGTGTAGTGAGAATTTTGACACCACAGGAGTTTTTCAGAATTTGATCCAAAGAATAAAAAATGACAAATTCTTCACAATTAAGCCATTTCAGTGCCCAATATGTTGTGCCCAGCTTGTGTTATCGCAGATACTCCCACCATAAATTGTTATGCAGGTTCTCCTGAGTATGGCATTATCTGCTGCCTGGGGACATGGCGGGGCCCAGAAGGGAAGAAGCACCAGTTAGATTTGGAGATTAGATTTTGCTGGAATGGTTTTTAGTTTAAAAAAAATGTTTGCATAGAAATTGGAAATCTGGATAGTTTGGATAAAGTCACTTATCAGCACCAGGAATATAGGACTAAAATACGTGCAGCTTTGTTCAGCTGGTCTTTCCAGGTACGGCCTAGGCTCAAGGCAGGGCTAAGAAGAAATTTTATTAGAAAGTTTGGATAAAAGTTTAGGGAGAGAGTCCTGAATTATAAATCAGTCATGGTAACGTCACTGATAAGCCAGAGGGATGCAAGACTGATATATGTGCAGCTGTGTTCAGCTGGTCTTTCCGGGTACGGCTTGAGCACACTGCAGTGCTAGGAAATAAAAAAGTGGCATGCGGCATAATATTACTGTAGCTGTGCAAAGTACATCAGGGTAAATATAAAAGGCGGTTCAACAACAAGATCAGAATTTCAGCAACGTATGGTATATTTGAAAACACTCTTTCATGCACCGTCCTGGCTTCTCGGGGCACTTGTCTCACTGATAGATGGTATCTTTTTGTAATGATGGGGGTAGGGAAATGGACAAGTAGCCCTAATCTACCCGCCACTCTGTCCCTGCCTACTTGCAACGACCCGCCCTAGGCGACGTGGTACAACTGGGCGGCGGTCCCTATGCTCAGTAAGTGCACGAGACAAACAGACAAGGGTACACAAAGCTAGGGGAAATGGGGCAGTAGCCCACGGCAACACCGTGAGCAACAAGAGTGGTGAACGAGCCGAGTCAAACCAGGAGTGAACGAGGTACCAAACGCAGAGCAGGAGAGTAGTCAGAAAGCCAAGGTCAGTATGGAGCAGGATCAAATAGTCAGAAGCTGTAGCTGGGCCAGGAAACCACACGAGAAGAATCACAAGCCAAGGAGGAACAGGAAAGGCAGGTATAAATAGACAGAGGGCGGGAGCTAGCTCCGTCTGGCCAGGCTGCGATAGGCTCTCCCACTCCTAAGCCTGCCATCCTGAGTGGTGGAAGATGGAGTCAGTCTCAGAGGCATAGACTCAGGTGCAGACTGATTACCTATGGGCGTATACACAGAAGTTGTGCCTGGCAGATCCTTTACACTTTTCTTATGCCGTTTTATACCTTGCACCGTTTTTGCCTCTTTCCCTTCTTGCCAGTTTGGGGAATTTCACTGGGGAAATGTTGCCCTGGCACAATGCGCGTGGCCTCGCTTACTGGGGCCCTCCCCTTCCTGATTTCCAAATATAAGGGACTTTATTTCCACCTCTTGAAATTCCAGGAAAGTTCCACTCTGGCCTGAATATCTGAATTGCACATAAGCATTATACAATGCTATTTGCATAACGTACATGGCCAGCTTCTTGTACCACACCCTTGATTTCCGCATGGCGTTGTATGGCTGCAGCACTTGATCTGAGAGATCAACCCCTCCCATGTATTTATAGTAGTCAAGAATGCAATTGTGTTTGACGGTCTCTGTACTGGTACCTCGGACATGGACGGGGGTGCTGCCATGGCCATGTATTGTTGTCAATACAAGGACATCCCTCTTGTCCTTATACTTGACAGATTGTCGCTGCATTGTGCCCTACTCTCAGATTTTCTGAGCTTTTGCCAGAGCAGCGACCTAGGGAGGCTTCTCTGGTTCTTGCAAACTGTGCCGCATGCCACTGGCAGCGAGACTCTTGAAAATTAGTACGCTGGTATAGTAATTATACAAGTAGAGGTGGTAGCCCTTGACCAGCAGTGGATGCTCCAAATTCCACACTATCTTGCCATTAGCTCACATGAAGGGGTGGGGGCATTCTGGAGAATGAATAGTGGTGTCCTTCCCTTCATATATTGTAAGTTTGTAGGTGTACCCTGATGTAATTTCGCACAGCTTGTACATCTTCACGCCATACCTTGCCCTCTTATTCGGCAGATACTGGCAAAATCGAAGGCTCCCTTTAAAATGAACTAGAGACTTGTCGACAGCAATGTACTTCTTGGGGGTGTATACCTTGGCAAATTTGGCACTGAAATGGTGGAATAGGGGTTTCATTTTAAATAGGTGGCCAAAGCTGGGGTCACCTTGGGGTGGGCACTGTGCATTATCGCAGTAATGCAAAAATCTGAGAATTATCACAATACTAGTTCTGGCCATTGACATGCAGTGCATGGGGGTGTGGTACAGTATATCTGTGCTCCAGTATGTTCTTATGAATGGCTTTTTCAGAAGCCCCATACTGAGCACAATACCCCAGAACTTCCTCATTTCCATGGTGTCTACAGGGGTCCACCTGTTGGGCTTGGCGAACTAGATGAGGCATTCTGGGTGATAAACTGTTGGACAGATAGGTTAGTTTTGGTCACCATTAAGTCAATGCATTCGTCAGTGAAATAAACGTTAAAAAAGTCTACTTCCTGTAACCCTGCCATTTCAAATTGAATCCCTGGGGGTGCCCATAAACCCAGGGACCTAGGGCTAGTAGTTTTTGGGGATTGGGGTCCACATGGGGTCACTACTCTCGGGGGCTGGTGTAGTAGACATCCGGGGGTGACATCTTGGCGGTTCCTCATCCTCACTTGATGAGGAGGAAGAGGAGGGGTAGAAGAGGGTTTCTATGTCACTTCCGGACTCGCTCTCCGAAGCAATAATAGCATATGCCTCCTCAGCCGTAAATACTCTATGGGCCATTATGTTCCTTATCAAATAGGTATGTTGTGCAAAACCTACCAAACTAAAATCCTATTTATTTTTTTTAGTTTTATATATTTTTTTATTTTTTATTAGTTTTTTTGAGTTTTTTTATAACAAAAGAAGAAAACCAAGTGCAAGGCTTGTATTAGGCAATAAGCTATTGCGATGTCACTGATCCACCAGCGGACGCAGAAGGCGAGTTTGCGTCACTAGCAAAACCTACCTAACTAAACTCCAATATTTTATTTTTTGAGTTTTCAAATTTTTGTCGTTTTTTTGTAGTTTTTTTTATAACAAAAGAAAAAAAAGAGGTGCTCAGAAAAAACCTAGAGCAAGGCTTGTATTAGGCAATCAGTTATGGCAATGTCACGGATCTGCCAGGGGACGCAGAAGGCAAGTTTGCGTCACTAGCGAAACCTACCTAACTAAACTCCAATATTTGATTTTTTGAGTTTTCTATTTATTTATTTTTTTGGTAGTTTTTTTTTATAACAAAAGAAAAAAAACAGGTGCTCAGAAAAAATCTAGAGCAAGGCTTGTATTAGGCAATCAGTAATGACGATGTCATGCCAGGGGAGGCAGAAGGCAAGTTTGCATCACTAGCAAAACTTACCTAACTAAACTCCTATATATTTTTTTATTAGTTTTATATATTTTTTAATTTGTTTGTAGCTTTTTTGAGGTCCCTCAGCGTTAAGCAGTGAAAGTCTGCTGTCCAGGACAGCAGCTACTAATGCTCTAAAACTTTTCTTCACTCCCCCCGGTGCCCTATCCCCCACCTCCAACAATGGCAACGTTCAGTCACTAATGACTCACCTGCCGCGATGATCGTCACTGAGGGACCGATGCGATGGGTCCCTAAGCGTTAAGCAGTGATAGTCTGCTGTCCAGGACAGCAGCTATCACTACTCTAAACCAGTGTCTGGAGACAAAGGGGCCTGTTAACGCCATGACATAATAGTCCGTCAGTTTGCATTAACAGGACAACGCCTGTGACGTATTATTACGTCACATAGCGTTAAGCGGTTAAATCAACGGCCACATTTACCTGGTTTATAAAGCGAACTTATGAAAAGTTCGGTTCGGCTAGTTTCACGAAAAAGTTCGATTCGGACCGAACTAGTTCTGACCGAACCTGTAATTTCCGTGCGCCGAGCATGGTACTGTCCAGGGTGCTGAAAGAGTTAATGGGCTGCACTAACTCTTTCAGCAACCTTGACAGTACCATGCTCGGCGCGCGGAAAATACAATTTTAATGTAATAACAAAAAATAAAAAATACGTTCATACTTACATTCCTCCTGTCCGGCCTCCAGCGATGACGTTTCATCCATGTCGCCACTCGCTGCAGCTAATCACAGGCTGCAGCGGCCTCTGCAGCCAATCACAGGCTGCAGCGGCCTCTGCAGCCAATCACACGCTCCTCTCCTGAAATTTTCTGTGCAGCTGTGAACTCTGCTCTTACCATTACGTAGCTCTTAGTCTGTTACCTCTCCTCCACTCCTGTCCTCAATAACACCTTCACATGATTGGCAAGTCACCACCCCGCACAAGATCCGCACGCTCATCTCCTGAAATACTCTGTGCTGCCTTAAACTCTGTGGACAGGTCAGGATTCTGTTTCTTTTAAATGCTGCTGGGGAACCCGCTCGATCCACTATATAAGGTTGCGCTACAGTGCTTGGGAATAAGTGACTGGGGCAGAAGAGGATGGAGGCGCAGCCTTATATAGTGGATCGAGCGGGTTCCCCAGCAGCATTTAAAAGAAACAGGATCCTGACCTATCCACAGAGTTTAAGGCAGCACAGAGTATTTCAGGAGATGAGCACGGCCGGGCACGGCCGGCCACGGGCAGCCGGTTGTTTTTCTGAGCCGTGCTCCCATTATAAAGTATAGGAGCACGGCCCGTAAAATAAAAAAATAGAACATGTTCTATCTTTTTAATGGCACGGGCACCTTCCCGTGAGAAAACGGGAAGGTACCTGTGGTTAACAGAAGTCTATGGGCCCGCTATTTCGGGTCGTAATTACGACCCGTAATAACGGGTGTTTTTACGGTCGTATGCATGAGGCCCCGTAATAACGGGTGGCTACATGTGTGCACCCATCATTACGGCAGCGTTGCTAGGCAATGTCAGTAGATAGTCACTGTCCAGGGTGCTGAAAGAGTTAACTGATCGGCAGTAACTGTTTCAGCACCCTGGACAGTGAATTCCGATCAGAATATAGAGTAACCTGTAAAAAAAAAAGATGTTCATACTTACCGAGAACTTTCTGCTTGCTCCAGTCCGGTCACCCGGCCGTTGCCTTGGTGACGCATCCCTCTCGACATCCGGCCCGACATTCCTGGATGACGTTACAGCCCATGTGACCGCTGCAGCCAATCACAGGCTGCAGCGGCCTCTGCAGCCAATCACAGGCTGCCCCGTCAGGAAAGAAGGTCAGACTGGAGGAAGAAGAGGGACTCGTCACCAAGACAACGACCGGGTACGTATGAAATGCTTTTTATTTTATTTTTAATCAGCAGCCTCTTTTCTCTATCAGTGATTGATAGAGACAAGTGGCTGCCGATTTGTATAATATTTTTGACAGGGTTCGGTCAAAACGTGTTCGGCCGAACCCGGTGAAGTTCGGATTCGCTGCGAACCGAACTTTTCCCGATGTTCGGACCGAAACCGGGTTCGGTTGTCCCGGTTCGCTCATCTCTATCCATAATCATAAAAGTAATCTTATTAGATGGATATTCCAATGTAATTCCCAAAGAGATGCTTTTAATTGTTAGATTACAATTCCTCAATCTCACAGTTAAATGATAAGAAACCCTCAGAAGATACAGATTTTTGAAGATATTTACTCATTTCTTCTCTTATTTGTTGAAAAGAAAGGCCCTATATGAAAGGCTGAAATGTTGCTTGGATATGAGTAAATAAAGAATCCAGTTTTTTGTTCACTACAATTGCCTATATTTCTACTATAGTATTTCTTTTTTGTTAGATTTCTGTGTATATTCCCCTTCTATTAAAATGTAGATTCAAATATTTCGACATATGATTCAGTGGTAAAGAATGTACATTGCTGTGACAATTGGATGCATACAATAGTGGATCATGTCTCTAACAATTACAGAACATTGAAAATATAGCCCGGGCAAAGAAATCTCTTCATTCTCCAGCTATGTGTCACTAATGCCTCATTACATCTACAATTTGTTTCTCATCCTGACAGTTAAAAAAAAATGTCCAGGATCAAGAAACACAAAATGAAAGGCTATAGTTTAATTCAATAAGTATTATTGCTAGCAATCAAAGATACGCTGAGCACAGATTAGTAAAAGATCATGTCTCTTTGTTCTTCATTCTCTTTTAATAAAGAATTCCCAACAAGAATAGAATTGTAATCGATAAATCTTACAGGAGACGCATGTTCAAACAATCCAGAGAAAGTATATATTGGACTCAATTCATTGTATTTCTTATTGCCAATTTTAAATTAGACATTTATAAACCAGGTAAATGCTGAACTTTCAAACATGCTGGAATATCAGACTATTACACAAAAAAATAAAAAATAAGATGCCATTGCATTGTTTTTTAATAACAGGAGTATCATAATTGATATACGTAGGGGAAATTTTTACCTGAGTTACTTTAACTAACAGTATGAAATCACCTAGAAGAGTGAAAGGTTTTTATCAGATGATGGCACAAAGTTGCCATACTTGAAAAGGTCAAAAAGCACATTGTGATAACAACCAGGACAGTTTTATCCCTGGGGCTTAAACTTTCACCCAAATCCTTTTTTTCTGTTATGCCACTCATCACTAAACTTCAGATCTGTACATTCATAACTGTACATTTCTTTATATTGCTACCTTGAATTACAACTATATTTAATATATTGTAACAAGAATCCTGGTATTTTAGCATTTTTTAAAGTAAATATCCATCCATGAACACAATTTTGTTTTTGTTTTATCTAAATCGGTTAAAAATAGTGTAGTACCGTGTTAGCCAGAAACAATATGCAATGTTAAATACTTTTGTGTCAAAAAAGACAAAAGTATAGAAGGTATGATACCTTTATTGGCTAACCATAAAAGTTCTATATGCGGCTTTCAGAGCACAGAGGCCCCTTCTTCAGGCAGTTTACAAATGAATGACTTAGAAAAAAAGCACAACATTTAGATGTTACACAAAGACAATTAGTACATGAGGTGATACATCATTAAGATAAGCCGGGGCAATAAAACTGAGGTTATAGGGGTGATGACTTAGGAGTTAAGGCATCTGGAGTCAGTCTGATGGGGGATGTGACGTGTGTCTATGTAGTGGCTCATAAATCCTGGTGTTAGATTGAGGCCTTGTGTCAATGACTGGAATTTTATCATCAGCTTGAATTCCCAAATTTTTCTCTCTCTGTTGTTTTAAAATGACCCTTTAGTATTAGGACTTTTAAATCTGCCAAACTAAATCGGTTAAAACTCTATGCTCATTATTTCTTAATATGTTTTAATAATGGTTGGAATTAAATTTTTCTGTATCTTAACTAAGTTGTTTTTAAAAAAAAAAACTGTACAAAACAAGGCAATATATTCATGCAGGAATCTGAATAAATGGCAAATATTGTGCAAATAATGTGGGAAGAAACACAAAGAAAAGACTCATATATAGTTACATATACAGAACAGTTTGAATCTGAAAGAGGGTACAAGATGTACAGTCTGACCGATACAGTATATACATAAGTGTGGCCTGTATGAGAACAAAGCATGAAGAGAAAAGTATATGCAAGCAATAATAAATACAAGGCGATAGGTATCTGTCATAGGGTTTGATTCAAGGCGTAATTTGCAACCAAAGGACCTAGAGTTAAAATCAGAGAGCTACTGCAGGAGTCGATGGACCATGTACATATACCTGTAAAACATTAATTAGAGTACTTGTTTTCCTTCCTAATCTTCTGCTGTCTCTCTGGTGTGATACATAGTACAGTAGTACCCTGAGCTCACAATCAATGTCCCTGAAATCATATTTTAGGAACTTTTACTTACCTTTAACTTTGTCATTGGTGCTAACGGGCAGCATGACTGTTCACCTACCCCTCCCAATAATCTGTCAACCAGATCCGTGATATATTCAGAGCCCAAGCACCCGGAAGACAACAAACAAACTGGAATTGTCTATCTTGCTCTATCTGTTCCTCTAATAATTGAGTCCCCCACTAGCAGGACCTGTTTACCTTACCTATGCTCCAATTCTCCTTCTTACTGTAGCAGACACTTCACTGGTTGCTAGATCAAGCATCCTGCGGCAGCAGTGCTAACCATTAACTGGCAACTGGTTTGCCCCTCATTCACCATCTTGGCAAACATATTGCTGTGTTCCAGATGAGGACTAGTCTCCCTGACACTTGTCCCTCTATCTCTCCTTCTAACTGTTACCCAGCTAGCTGCCTCATCAGCCTGAACATCCATACTTCTACCCTGACCATATCTGCCTCGTGAGTGCTTGCTCAGTGAACAACAAACTCCTCTCCATGTTGTTAATTGCAGTATGAAGGGGAACAGGGGTACCTAGAACCAGGCTTTTGAGATAGAGTTAGAATTCCAGAGATGTCAAAGTCTCAATAATAATATGGGGGGACTGAAACTGAATAGAGAGGAAAACAGGAGGATAATAACTTGAAGGGATATCGAGTTTAAACCGGGCAGGGGAAGGGGAAACAACTTTAGTATGGTTGGGTAGTTGGCCCAGTACTGTTTGTTTCAGGTTGCTAGACAGTGTCAGGTTTACAGATAGTCTTGTCAGATCATTAGTTGAGCCCTCTGATGGATCCTGGACCAAAGAGCATCTTTGAGGGTCTGTGTGTAGCTATGGACAGGATGCAGAAGTTACTCATTGATAGATCGTGGACAGGAGACCCCCGCATGATCTAGATGTGGAGCCACTGGAGCGGTTGTCTGGAAACTCGCATGCTGGTGTTAAAGTGTAAGCCACAGCTTGATGACAAGGAAAGAATGTGAGGTAAAGCTGCCGATGAAAACCAGAATAGTGGAACACTATTCCATCAAAAAATTGTCCCTGTGTACAGAGAGTAGGTAAGACGGGTGCTACAGAGGAGTAGCAGATAACTTAGCAGGGAGGCGATGAGGGACAGATTACCCTGGATTGCTTGGGCCTTCCATGGGACTGATGTTTTCCTCCAGCTCATCCAAGATGGCTATCCCATCACCTGCGTGAACGGTAGTGTACCAATTATGAAGCTGGTGATGGAAGGCACAATTTGTGATGTCATGCTCAGGTTAGAAGTGCTATGAGTAGCTATAGAGCATAAGATATGGAGGAGCACAGGAGTCAAGAGGCCATACTGATCACGGCTAGGCTCTGCCTCTTCTATATTTTCTCTTATGTTTTCGTTACACTTTTTATATTACACCCATGAATTGTGAACACATAATCTACTTAACAGTACTTAAATACAAAATTAACCATGTCCTCAAATCCACACCTCAAGTTAACCCCTCAATGAAATCTGATACAGAGGTCCAAATCTCCTGAGTAGCCATAGAGTTAAAATATACAATTCTGACAGCCTGTTGTCATGACTAGGGGGAGCTTACTGTATACTATTATATTATTAAGTTGAATGTGTAAACACTAGGCAGTAAGTTCCTAAGCCCTTCCTTCTGGTAGCTGCAAGCAGCAATAATTTTCTTATTTGACTTGGCTTATGCAGGGGACTTGAGATCTGTAACAGAAAAACAAAACTCAAAAGATGTACTAAAAAGTTAATCAGAACAGAATATTGAACCTAAAAATTACATGGTGTTAAAATGTGGCATTTCATTTAAGTTTAACACAATAAGAGACAATGTATAAAAGAATACCATAAAAAATCTTGGAGTAACAGGTTGGCAAACATGCATGAGAATCCTAAAATATGTTTAAAGGGGTATCTAGGGATACAGAAGAATTTTTTTTTACTGAGCCTGAAATTTTAAAATGATACATTTGTCGGTATACATACCTTTCGGATTCTCCACCATGCGCTCAACAACGCTGTTTAGGTCCCCAACACATACGGATGTAGCCATCTTTATCTTGACTCTGATATCTTACTGCAGCGTGATATCACACAACCGAACACATTGAAAAGTCATTGAAAAAGTCAAGATAAAGGATCTTGCCACTGTGTATTTAATGCGTTAAAAGTCAAGATAAAGACGCTACATCTGTATCTGTGTACAGGTCTTCTTTATGAAAAGTCCTCCATATGAAGGACATATCACGTAAGTGGGCATGCCAATTGCCCTGCTTTGAAGGATGTCACTTTGAACAAAGCATAACTGCAGGTTTGGATATGGTAACGTCATCTAAGAGATGGAGCCCAGCCAGCTTTCAGTATTATTTAAGTAAAAACCTGCTATAATGAAAACTGTAAGCAACCGATCTGATCTATGACAGCCATTAAATTCTGCATCTTGCATTGTAGTATCGTTTGTCTGATTGTACTGATTCTCAAAAGCTTCATAGCTAGAACACATAATCTTTAAAAAAATGTGTATGACAAGTACATAAAACGTAATATGGAGAAACTTTGTATAATCATGATTAGTGTAACGTAGCTGTATACACTAGAGCAGAGGACCCCAACCTTTTATACCTTGAGTACCACATTTAACTTTGAGACAAAGTCAGGAGAAACATTTAAAGGGGATGTCCACCTTTAATTTTTCTTATGAATTTATTTATAGAATGGGAAATTATACAGTTTTCTAATATGCATGTATTAGGAAAAAATGATTGGGAAAAAAAAGAAATGCTGCTCACATACCTTTTTTATGTCAGTGCAGTTGCCTCTGTCTAAAAAAAAACATAAAATGGTATAGCCCACAGATTAGTCCATAGTAATAAATAGGATAACTTAATGATGGCGTCAGTCATACGATCCAACATCCACATATTATGAATCCACTGGCAATCAGCTAACACAGGTTTATACCAGGTGAATAGTACGTTTTTTAGTTGGAGAAATATTTCTAGTTACCATAATATCTTTTATATTCTTCACCATATTACTGTGTGTGTGTGTGTGTGTGTGTGTGTGTATGTGTGTGTGTGTGTGTATGTGCATGTGTGTGTATGTGTTTGTGTGTGTGTGTGTATGTGTACGTGTATGTGAGTGTATGTGTGTATATGTGTGTGTGTATGTGTATGTGTGTGTGTGTGTATGTGTTTTAACAGTTAACTTTATTTACCACATGACAACATTACATAGAGACAGGCAGCCATTTTATGAATAATCTAGAGACAGTAAATCTAGGCACAGTGAAGTAGTTGTTTAGCATTATTCTACCATTTCTTCTATTCACTTAGCCCACGGACGTGTCCTTTGTTTCCCCAACACATGTATGTCATGTAACCCTATTTCTAACTAAATGTTAGGGGTCACGTGACTGACAAATGTTTAATCATATTCAGTTAATCTGTGGGCTATATCATTCTACTGTGAAGCGACAAGGGCCTACTGCACTCTTATAGGAAAGGTATGTGAGCAGAATTTCTAATACATGCAAAATAGAAAATGGCATGATTTTCGATTCCACATATAAATTTTAAAAAAAGAAATAAAAACTGGACAACCACTTTCACTCTTCATTATGATCAGGAGACACATTCAAGTAAAACATGTTAATATATTAAATGTAGAGAAACACTAAATCGTAAAACTTGAAGTTGCAGATAAATATTTCATTATGAAATTTAACACACTGGTATTACACTAGCTAAATTGACACTATTCTGGGTTAATATTCTTAATGTGGATGTCATATTGTAGCAAGTGCATATGGCCATAACTCGGCACTCCTATGGTGAGCCTAACAGTGGGCGGAGGGGGGATTGGGGGTCGACAGCTACTGGTTGTGAAACTCTGCACTAGAGCAATGATGTCATCGATATTAGCTGCATCTTGTGTGCCATAGATATGCAGGAACCGCTCTCGGCCAACAGTACAGATGAACTGATGGAATCGGCTGAGAGAGAACGATACAGCTTCTACATATAGAGGATACATAAAAGTTGTATTGTAAAAAGTCAATTTTTTTTAATAAAAGTCAATTTGAAAGTTGATTAAAAAGATATAACCCATTGATTTAATAAAAAAAAAAAAAATCCCTTCTGAAGGTATACAACGCAGTGCATAGTAAGACATGAATATTCAATGAAAAATAAAAAGAACATTACACACGGAATGTAGTAGCCAATATGTTATGTATAAATGCCCAACATCAAAAGATATGAGGGATTAACATCATAATTTGCATAAGGAAGCATGTAACGCACAAGTGCATCACTTTATTAGCAAAGTGCCCAAGGAACTACTTCCCATGGTAACATAAACCATACCAATGCATAAACACAATGCAGAAACATGTAAATGAAGGCGAACAGACCACTATGGTTCCACGTGCCCAAAGCTTTTTTTCCATTACTTCATCTGGTGCTTATGTGTTCCTGAGTCACACAAGATATGTATATACTTACCTATGTCTCCCAGGTCTTGCTTCACCTGTTACTGTATGGTACAGAACCAGGTCCAGTCTGTTCCGGGCTCCACACCCCGGTTGCACTCAAGGGGGAAGAGTACGTACAGGCACTAGATGCAGTTCATTCAGGAAATACATGACCATAGAAATACATGGTGGGAACCACAAGGGGAAATTCATACAAGAACAAAGCATAGTTTGTTCAGACCACTGGAATAACGCTGAACTATTATCTTGGAGAACGCTGGTGGTATCAGCAGAAATACCTAACTCAAGAGGAATTACATAATTTGTTCTCACTATAGTACATCAAGGTACAATATAAATTCAGTCTTAAGGGGCGCATATGTCACATTTACTCAGATTGTGGGATACATAGACAGTAATAAATATAATGATCAGAAAGACATAAAACCTTCTCTAAAGAAGATTACTTGGCACACCAATTGGAGTGAGATGTTATTTTTTATTGTGTCAGTGGACATGTGCGACATTTCGGTCTGGAACAGATTTTCAACAGGCACTAAAAATATATTTTCAAAGAGGATATATATTATAGCTTCATATATATATCACATAAATATAACTTGAATGTCATATAAGTAACATGAGATAAAAAACATCCAAACAATTCAATAGTAAAGTTAAAGCATTTTTGAGTAGAAAAACAAGGAAATCCGATGGACACAAAAAAGTCACAGGAACACGTCAGTGATACTGCCAAACTTGTCATTCTTATAGATCGTTTAGTAGAGAATTGTTAAGATTAACAAGATGATATTGTCTAGACTGAGGCCTCATTTACACGAACGTGTGACGCGCGTGCTTTTCACGCGGGTTGCACGGACCTATACAAGTCTATGGGGGCATGCAGACAGTCCGTGAGTTTTGCTCAGCGTGAGTGCGCTGAAAAAAACTCACGACATGTTCTAAAGTTCTGCGTTTTTCGCGCATCACGCACCCATTGAAGTCAATGGGTGCGTGAAAACCACGAAGGTCGCACGGAAGCACTTCCGTGCGAACTGCGTGAGTCGCGCAAGAGCTGTCAAACTCTGAATGTAAACAGAAAAGCACCACGTGCTTTTCTGTTTACAAACATCCAAACGGAGTGTCTTAGAGATGAGCGAACCGAACTTCACCGGGTTCGGCTGAACTGGTTTTGACCGAACCCGGCAAAAAAAATTCCGGTACGCGAAGTCAGGAGACAGTCACTGTCCAGGGTGCTGAAAGAGTTAAACTGGTTCAGCACCCTGGACAGTGACTTCCGATCACAATATACATGAACGTGTAAAAAAAAAAAAGAAGTTCTGACTTCTTCCTCCAGTCTCACCTCCCGGGATGACAATTCAGTCCAATCACAGGCTGCAGCAGTCACATGGACTGCCATGTCATCCAAGGGAGGTGGAGCCGGATGTCAAGAGAGGGACGAGTCACCAAGGCAACGGCCGGGAGACCGGACTGGAGGAAGCAGGAAGTTCTTGGTAAGTATGAACGTCTTTTTTTATTCACAGGTTGCTGTATATTGTGATCGGAATTCACTGTCGAGGGTGCTGAAAGAGTTACTGCCGATCAGTTAACTCTTTCAGCACCCTGGACAGTGACTGACGTTGACTAGCCTCATCTCTATGATGGCGGCTGCGCGAAAATCACGCAGCCGCGCATCATACACTGATGACACACAGAGCTGTCAAGTGCCTTTTGCGCACGCTAAACGCTGCGTTTTTTGCGTGCGCAAAACGCACACGCTCGTGTAAATGAGGCCTTAAAGGAAGGTAGATGTGTAGCCCATGTATGAACAAGAGAATGGAACCCCGAGTAGCACGATGTTGGAAATATATGTGTATGTGTATAGGAAAAAATAAAATTATGTGGGCTGTTCAATTTCAAATGCATAAATAGATGGTAAAGTTGGTAAATTACATATGTTTAAAACGACAATTGTAAACATGTGTACATGCAAATACACCACAAGCTCATCGTATATATTATAGTTAAAAATTCAGACCAGGAGAGCGGGTTCAGTGTGGTGGAAATCGTAAGTAACAGAGAATACAGCATATAGAAGGAGCATATCTTACCCTTAGTTGTACTGAGATGCTGCTTTGCTGGCACTTTGAAGGCGACTGGACACAGTGAAGGCGCTGACTGAGGGTTTGCAGCGGCTTCCATTTTGAGGATCACCGGAAACGCCGTATAGGGTCACGTGTGTGGCAAGCTGACGTCAGGAGTGACGTCATCACGCACGTAGGGGGTGGAATCCAGTGACGTCGTGGGTGGCGTCATTGTGTTTCCACACAAAGATAGAATACAAGATACACGGTATACGTTGTCAGTGTGATGACGCTTCTAAAAAACGTAATCACGTAGCTATCCAATGAACACAGCGGACTGTTTAGCGATGCTAAGGGAGATGCTTATAGTCATGATAGGACTGTTGGGTGGTTGGAGGCGTGGCCAAAGGGTGGGTGTGTCTGGGCGGGCTTGTATGGGAGGTCTACTATATCAGCATTATTGAAGGGCTAGCATTAGTACCGTGCATAAGTGACTCGTATAAGAGGTATAGAACAAAGTATATAGGTGGCATCATAGGGGCAATGGTAGTGTCAAGATATAGAAGATGAAATGATAGAATGAGAAATTATGGGTGGTGGAATATTGATAACAGAATAAAAGGAAGCGAAAAGAAAGGAAAGATAAATACTACTAGATAAATGACCAAATCCAATTTGCCAAAAGTATACTTTAAGAGTGTCCATAACCAACAAATTTCCCAGATGTGACATGACATAAGTTAGCATGCCTGTAGGAACAAAAAGATAAAATATCAGTATATATTCCAGAACTGTACAGTAATTACAGTAATTTCTTCTCTCAAATCATATAAAGGTACTGATCTTGCATTCCCTATTCAAACCCCTTGGTCGAGAGTCTGTAATTTGTGAATCCAGAATGCCTCTCTTCATTTCAGTGTTTTTACTTTGTCCCCCCTCATAGTGGCACGATATAAGCTGAAATAAATAAGAAAGGAGTTTTAACTTACTCTGGGAGTGCTGCAAGAATGTCTATCTACTATTGAACATCAGTATCATTTGCTGGCACCCTGTTCATGTATTGCATTTTTTTTTAGAGTGCTGCTGCTTTCTTTCAACTATATATAGTGAAGTAAGGATGGGTGAGTCCGCTACGGCCAAAACATACAACAGAATAATTGATACTCCACATCACCTCAAATGCAAATGAGTTATTTTTTTAAAAAAAATTATCATATAAGCAGATAGATACAAAAGCAGTGCAAACTTTCAGACCCTTCCAAGTCCTTCGTCAGGCAAGGTAATTATAATTCACATAGTAAAACTATTTATGAAATCAGAAAAGCCCACATCACACAGGGTAAGAATCTGGGGCGTAACTAGGAAAGACTGGGCCCCATAGCAAACTCTTGACCGGGGCCCCCCCGGGTGCCACAAGCAGCCCCCCTTATAAATAGTGCCCCCTGTAGAATGTGCCATACAGCCCCCCTGTAGACAGTACTATATAGCCCCGCCTATAGACAGTGTAACACCCCATTTGTAGATAGCGCCCCCACCTCCCCCTTGTAGATAGTGCCATACAGCCCCCCTGTAGATATTGCCATAAAGCCCCCCACTGTATATAGCGCTATACAGCTAATACTGTATATAGTGCCACATAGCCCCCCTTCCTTGTATATAGTGCCACACAGCCCCCCTTAGTAGAAAGTGCAGCACAGCCCCCCCTTAGTAGAAAGTGCCACACACAGACCCCTGTAGATTGCGCTACACTCAGCCCCTGTAGATAGAGCCGCAGCCGTCCCCGTTGTAAATAGTGCCATACAGTTCCCCCTTGTGTATTGTGCCACACAGCTCCCCCTTGTGTATAGTGCCACACAGCTCCCCCTTGTGTATAGTGCCACAAAGCCCCCCTTTGTGTGTAGTGCCACACAGCCCCACTTGTGTATAGTGCCACAAGGCAATGGCACATCCGAGAAAGTTGTATCAGCCAGGGAGATGTCACTCAAACATGGAAAGGTGGGTTTGGAGGCAGGACTATGTGACTCTTCAGGATAGCGGCACCGCCCCATGACCCACTAATGAGTAATTAGAATATAGTGTGCGCCGTTTTAAAAGTGGATTTTAAAGATTTTGCTGCATCTGAAAAAAACATACAAGGGAATGTTTGGAAATATTGTCAGGTCATGTATTACTGCATGGTGGCAGTTCAAGGGGTTAAAACTACCTGACAGATTCCCATTAAATATACAATGAATTGAGAACAATTCCATCTGCCCTGCAATTTTGTTCTTATAAATATATCCTATATAACTACAGATCCAGAACCAAGCTCTGACATATATACAGTACCACAACCAAGCTAAGTACATATAGACAGCACCAGAACCAAGCTCAGTACATAAATACAGCACTAGAACCAAGCTCTGACATATATACAGCACCAGAACAAAGTTCAGTACATACATACAGCACTAAAACCAAGCTCAGTACATAAATACAGCACTAGAACCAAGCCCATACATATATACAGCACCAGAACAAACCTCAGTACATAAATACAGCAGTAGAACCAAGCTCAGTACATAAATACAGCACCAGAACAAAGATCAGTACATATACACAGCACCAGAACAAAACTCATTACATATATACACAGCACCGAAACCAATCTCATACGTATATACAGCATCAGAACCAAGATCAGTACATATATACAACACCAGAACAAATACAGCTCAATTTAGTGCAACCCATGTGCTATACGTTTGTACGGCGTAAAACTACAGCTCCCAGCATGGCCCGAACAATGGTGAGGAGATGCTGTTTCACAAAAAAAATCATATCATAATCATCTCGCTATTAGAGGCAGAATAAACATTTACATTAAGTGACTCACCGGTGACGTCTCAGATTCTAGTTCTTTTCTTCTCCCTCCGGTCCAGACATCTATGATGGATTTCTACCGGCAATGACCCATTTCTGCAGTTTTCCACTCAGATGTCTTCAGCTTCTCACTTTTAAAACATTTCTGTACCTATAAACAAAGTTAAAATTCTCAACACCCCTTGCACCTCTAACTATAATAGCGCCATACACTGTGTCCCTGATTATAATAGTACTATACACTGTCACACAGACACACACACCGTGTCCCCTGTAGATAGTGCCCCCATAGCCACCGTACTGCCCTACATATAGCTTCCCCTATAGGTAGTGCCCTACATATAGCCACCTTGTTGCTAGTGCCACACAGGTAACCCACCCCTGTATATAGTGTCCCACATATAGCCCACCCCTATAGAAAGTGCCCTAAAAAAGCTCCCCTATAGATAGTGCTCACATATAGTGGCCCACATATAGACCCCCCTGTAGATAGTGCCCCACATCACCACATATAGACCCACCTGTAGATAGTGGCCCACATATAGACCCCACTGTATATAGTGACCCACATCCCCACATATAGACCCCCCTGTAGATTGTGCCCCACATCCCCACATACAGACCACCCCTGTAGCTAGTGCCCCACATCCCCACATATAGACCCCCCTGTATATAGTGGCCCACATATAGACGACCCCCCTGTAGAATGAGCCCCCACTATAGATAATGCCGTTAACAGTTTTATAAGAAAAAAAACAAAAAACTTTACATACTCACATGATACTGTTTCTGTTTGCTGGCTATGCAGAGCTGCTCTCTTCTGAGCAGGTCTGCAGGAGCTGAACAAGCGTCGTCCAATGACGCTGATTGGCGGGGCAGAATGACTTGCCCCGTCAATCAGTGCCTTTCAAGCATGGAAGCGGTGCAATGACGTCATCGCGCCGCTAGCCAATCAGCGTCATTGTAAGGCGCTGAATGGTCATTCCGTGCTAATGCATGTATTCGGCTGTCGCTAGCATCGGGGCCCCCTCCGGTGCTAGCGACGCCTACAGGCATGAGAGGGCCTTTGTCGCCCGGCCCATACTTGTTGGAGGCTCGGCGGCGCGGGCCCCATAGTAGCGGCGCTACTGCTGTAGCAGCCATAACTGCTGCTAGCGGCGCCACAGAACATATGGGGGGGCGTGTTGGCCGGCGGCACGGGCCCCCTCAAGCCGCGGGCCCCGTAGCAGCCGGCTGCTACCGCGGTAGTTACCCACTGATCAGAATAGCACATTTTACCATATTACGTACATAATGAATCTAATGCAATTCAACCAATCATTTTTTTTATTAAAACTCACAAAACATTTTTAATTTTTTTTTTAAACATTTTCATATATGTGAGGTTAACCTCACAAGAGAGTACAGAGTGTCTGGATGCTTCATAAATGATGCAAAGTAATGCGTTATAGCTAATCCTGGTTATCGTCACCATACACCTTCAGGTTCCCAATAGAGAATGAAGAATACTTTTCTGCATATATATATAAATATATAAATCTTAATAAAAATAATTACATAGGTTGAAAAAAAGACACAGGTCCATCAAGTTCTAAATCAATTACACTTTTTTCATTGCTATATTAGTTATAGCCGTTAGTGCTATTTGTCAATAAAAAAACATTGGGCCTTTTTTTAAACACAATATCTGTCATTACTACTTCTTGGAGTAGGGCATTCCATAGTTTGACTACTTTCAGGATGTTCACACGGCTTATTTTCGGACATTTTTGGGAAGTAGAACACCTCCAAACATCTGCCCATTGATTTCAATGGGAAAAACAGCATTTTGTTCCGACGGGGCGGTTTTTTACGTGGCCGTTTTGAAAAACGACAACATAAAAAAACGCACACGAAAAAGAAGTGCATGTCACTTCTTGAGCTGTTTTTTGAGCCGTTTTTCATTGACTCTATAGAAAAACAGCTCCAAAAACGTCTGTAACATAAACAGCGAAAAACGTGAGTTTGCTTAAAAAACTTCTGAAAATCAGGAGCTGTTTTCCCTTGAAAACAGCTCCGTATTTTCAGACGTTTTTTAATAAGAGTGTGAACATACCCTTACTGTAAGGAACCCTTTCCTATATTGATGTCTAAAACATCTTTCTTTCACACGCAATTAATGTCCCCTGGTCCTTTGTAAAGTCCTTGGAAAGAACAGATTATGTGCTAGTACTTTGTATTGACCACACATATACTTATACATGTTAATAATATCACCCCTAAGGTCATGTTTACACTGCTTATTTTCAATTGTTTTTCGGGCCGTAAATGTCCTAAAAAAACAGCTAAAAATACAGAGGCTAAACGCCTCTAAACATCTGCCCATTGATTTCAATGGGAAAAACAGCATTTCGTTCGGATGGGGTGCTTTTTTACGCAGCCGTTTGTAAAACCGGCTCGTAAAAAGATGCCCCGTAAAAACAAGTGCATGTCACTTCTTGAGAATAGAAAAGCAGCTCCAAAAACGTCCGTAAAAAACTCATCAAAAAACGCTTGATGCTTTTAAAACAGCTGAAAATCAGGGGCTGTTTTTCCTTTAAGGGTATGTTCACACGCTGAGCCAAAAATGTCTGAAAATATGGAGCTGTTTTCAAGGGAAAACAGCACCTGATTTTCAGACGTTTTTTGAGCAACTCACGTTTTTCGCGGCGTTTTTCGCGCCGTTTTCGCGCCATTTTCGCACCGTTTTTTCGGCCGTTTTTGGAGCTGTTTTCAATAGAGTCTTTGAGAAAACGGCTCCAAAAACGTCCCAAGAAGTGTCCTGCACTTCTTTTGACGAGGCTGTAATTTTACGCGTCGTCTTTTGAGGGTTTGTGCACACGATGAGAGGCTTTTACGGCTGAAATGACAGACTGTTTTCAGGAGAAAACAGCTGCCTCGTTTCAGCCGTAAGGCTGGGTTCACACTACCTATTTTCAGGCGTAAACGAGGCGTATTATGCCTCAATTTACGCCTGAAAATACGGCTCCAATACGTCGGCAAACATCTGCCCATTACTTTCAATGGGTTTGCCGATGTACTGTGCCGACGACCTGTCATTTTACGCGTTGCTGTCAAAAGACGGCACGTAAAAATACAGCCTCGTCAAAAGAAGCGCAGGACACTTCTTGGGACGTAATTAGAGCCGTTTTTCATTGACTCTATTGAAAACAGCTCCAAAAACGCCTCTAAAAACGCCTGAAAAGAAGCCTCAAAAGAAGCTCCAAATTTCATTTTCAGCTTCAAAAACGCCTGAAAATAAGAGGCTGTTTTCTCTGAAATCAGCTCCGTATTTTAAGACGTTTTTTGTTAAGCGTGTGAACATACCCTTACAGCTCCTCCTCGTATTATGCGAGGCGTCTGTGACGCTCGTAAATCTTGAACTGCTCTTCATTGAGTTCAATGAAGAACGGCTCAAATTACGTTGCAAAGAAGTGCCCTGCACTTCTTTGCCGAGGCAGTCAATTTACGTGTCGTCGTTTGACAGCTGTCAAACGACGACGCGTAAATTACAGGTTGTCTGCACAGTACGTCGGCAAGCCCATTCAAATGAATGGGCAGATGTTTGCCGACGTATTGTAGCCCTATTTTCAGGCGTCAATCGAGGCATAATACGCCTCGTTTACGCCTGAAAATAGGTTGTGTGAACCCAGCCTGACAGCTGTCAAACGACGACGCGTAAATTACAGGTTGTCGGCACAGTACGTCGGCAAACCCATTCAAATGAATGGGCAGATGTTTGCCGACGTATTGGAGCTGTATTTTCAGGCGTAAATCGAGGCATAATACGCCTCGTTTACGCCTGAAAATAGGTCGTGTGAACCCAGCCTAAGGGTATGTGCACACGGCGGGGGTCCGTAACGGCTGAAATTACGGGGATGTTTCAGCCTGAAAACATCCCCGTAATTTCAGCCGTACCGGCATGTGCAGGCGCTTGAACGCCGCGTCAATGAATAGCGGCTCCAATTACGGCCAAAGAAGTGACAGGTCACTTCTTCTACGCGGGCGTCTATTTACGCGCCGTCATTTGACAGCGGCGCGTAAATATACGCCTCGTGTGAACAGACAAACGTCTGCCCATTGCTTTCAATGGGCAGATGTTTGTCTGCGCTATTGAGGCACTTTTTTCAGACGTAATTCGGGGCAAAAACGCCCGAATTACGCCCGTAAATAGGCCGTGTGAACATACCCTTAAGCATCTGTTTTCCAAGCTGAACAAGCCTAATTTTTCTAGCCTTTTCATAGTAAGAGACCTCTCCCATTCAGTAATCTAGTCGCCCACTTTTGAACACTCTAACTTTCCTTTATCCTTTTTACAATTTGGAGCTCAAAATTGAATTCCATATTCAAGATGTGGCCTTACAAGGGATTTATAGGAGGTAATATTACATTTGAATCACAGGTTTTTATTTCTCTTTTTATACACCTCCTATTTTCTTTTGTAGCTGTATTTTATTATATATAAAAAAAAATTGCTTTAAATATCTGTGTTTCTACAACTATTTATTAAAAAATATATATATATCACAAAAATAAATGTCATACAGTACAAACTTTTATTTTGGAAAAAATGTATGCATCTGCTGGTAAGTTTGACAATCACTGTTACAGCTTGTACCAAAATGAAAAACAGCTGAGTGTGGAGCAGCCTATGTCTCACTAGGGAGCAACAATTCAAGCAACATCTGTACTACATGTTACAACACAGCATTTTAGAAGGAGTACTTTTATGTTTCTGGAATCAGCACATAGATATATAAAAGAAATTTAGGAATAAATTATGTTACTTGACAAAATAAAATCTTGACGACAAATCATTAGCTGATGTATATATGCATTCAACACACTGTTTATTCTCTTTTGTGTGTCCTAAATTTGAATCCCAAATATAGTTTGGTACTGAAATGAAGCACTGAGGACATTTGAAGTATCATATTATCAATAACACCAGATGCACAAATTTAACTAGCATTACTTAAAACATTGTTTGACAAAGCAAATAATTAAATTATACATTCAGTGATCTGTAATAGACAACAATTAACATGCAGGAACTTTAACACGGATATACAACTTTCAATTTCCATTTTAGCATCCCAGAATGATGTCTATGTGTTGAAATTGCCCTCCTGATAATAATATATTCTGTTTTTAATCATATTTTGTGTTGCAGGAAATGAGGCTTGCAATTTTCCCAGGTGCTTACCAAATTACTCTAACGCACTAATTTTCAACCCCCAAGTTAAGAAATTCAGCACAATGTACATTAACAGGCTGCTTATGTTCTCTCTCTATACCAGAAGGTAAGTTAATATGCACTTCAATTATATCCAGTTTGTGCATTTATGGCACCCTGTGGGTAGCTGTAAGAAGGCTATAAATGGGCTTACCCTGCTTTTTAATGGTCCAGTAAATTACAGAAAAAAAAGAAGAGGAATATAGAGAGGGAGACTATATTGGTTTAACAAGGGAATCAATAAAAGTCAAATTGCCTTCATTGATGTCAAGCATTAAATCACATATACAGTAGAATATTTGCACTATTCTTTATTTCATTATCTTACTTTTTATAGCTGTAAAGAGCAATCTCATGTGTGTCATGAATGATCTGAAACACAAAACCTTTAACACAGAGGAGGAATGATGGCTCTTTCCAAATGTTTTGGTATTTACAACCAACATATCTAATAAATAAGTATCTGAAAGTACTAAAATAACCTTACAACTGTCTTGTACAGCTTAATTCAAAGACAATATGAGTTATATATTTTCCTGTATGTATTAAACTGAGATAGACAAGAGTGGATCTGAAACTTGTTCTTTTTTTTATACTATGTATACAAAAATTGCATAAAACACGTACACAGCCTATTATTTATTAATATATTTTTATGCAATTAAGTTAAATAAAAAGCAAAGTCAACTATCAATGCTAATGCTGTACTGAGAGACAGTGATACATATAAATAAAAAATACTATTAATTGAGGTAAAAGTTCTTAATCCATCACTTACTTTAAGTATCCATTTCTGATTTGTTTTAATATCTCAAGATGACCTACTGTTATGGCAGGAAGAAGGGGAAGGGGATAAGTGAGCCCTAATCTACCCACCGCCCTGTCCCTGCCTACTTGCAACGACCCGCCCTAGGCGACGGGGTACAACTGGGCGGCGGTCCCTATGCTGACTAAGTGCAAGGGAATACAAACAGGGAACAAGCAAGGGAAGGGGCAGTAGCCCACGGAACACCGTGAGGAAACCAGAGTTGGTCAACGAGCCAGTCAGAATCAGGATGTCACGAAGTATACGAACGCAGAGCAAGGAGCAGGAAGCAAGCCGGGGTCAGAGCGAAGCAGGATAAGCGGAAGCTGTAGCAAGGCTGAAGCAAGGCAGTAGCAGGCTGGAGCAAGGCTGTAGCAGGGCCAGGAAACCAGGAAGAATCACAAGCAAAGAGGAAGAGAAAACGGCAGGTATAAATGGACAGGGGGCGGGGCTAACTCCGACTGACCAGGCCGCGATAGGCTCTCCCACTCCTGAGCCTGCCACCCTGATTGGTGGGAGCCGAAGTCAGTCTAAGAGGTCCGGCCTCAGGTGTCGATTGATTAATCCTGGGAGTATCCACAGACGTAGTGCCTGGCAGATCCTTTACACCTACTTAGTGAAAAAAAATATACACATTGTTTCAAAATGGAAAAATTACCAACATGCCCTATGTAAAGTGCCTTATTTTCCCAATTAATTGTGCAATCCCTAGCTTCAATAATTTGCCAAATTGTGATATAAATTTAAAGGAAATAATAACTCCATATTCAACCTGTGTTTTTACTAGTATTTGAAATAACTACACTTGCGTCTGCACACATACCATATAAAGATGTTATTTAAAGTGTAGCTAAACATTTGACAAACTTCTGACATGTCATAGTGACATGTCAGAAGATTGGATTGGTGGAGGTTCGAGCACTGAGACCCCCCACCAATCGCTAGCATGAAGCGGCTGAAGCGCTCGTGTGAATGCTCAGCCACTTCGTGTCTGTTCGGCTTTTTCCGGAAAGCCGATGTATCGGTGTACGGGCTCATAGACTTTCTATTCAGTCCGTACACCAATACATTTATTTCCGGAAAAAGCGGAACAGACACGAAGCGGCTGAGCGCTCACACCAGTGCTTTGGCTGCTTTGTTCTAGCGATTGGTGGGGTCTCAGTGCTCGGACCCCCACCAATCCAAACTTCTGACATGCCAATATGACATATAAACAACACAAAAGTTTGAACTGTACATTCCAACAAAATGATATAAAATGTGTATGCAGGTGCAAAAACACCTCTGACTGCAAATATACAGCAGACAAAGAATGGCGACAGCACATTGCGAACACCAATGTAACCTAAACCACTAAATATAAATAAATATGCATTACTGATAAGTCTACTTACAATAGAGAGGTTTAGTGCACTATAAGGTGCGTGTCCCCACCTTATAGAGGTCGCCTTGTCGTGGCAGGTGGGCAAACACTTTTTGATCAAAATGTGCACTAAGAACTTCCCTATTGTAAGTAGATTTAGCAGTAATGCATATTTATTTATATTTAGTGGTTTAGGTTACATTGGTGTTCACAGTGTGCTGTCGCCATTCTTTGTCTGATGTCACTATGACATGTCAGAAGTTTGTTAAAAGTTTAGCAACAGTTTAAATGTATGCTATTAGATTGCCAATTTATTGTACATTTTAATTTCCCACTATCCCCATAACCTATTTAATATTCAATGTTTTTTTTTTTAATTCTATGTATAGATAGCACTATTGTTATGGAATTGCAATTTGAGAGATTCCCCAAAGGCTGCTGGAGAGTGCCAGGAGAGAGCGTGCACATAAAACTGAAACCTCAAATCCGTCACAACTCTGAACGACAGTGTCTAGAGCCGACCGCAAGGTGGGATGGACTTTGCTGCTTAGGGCCCAGGTTGTCTTAGCAGAGTTCAGCATTGCAATGCAGACTAACCTGAGCAGGAAACCAGACAGCCAGGGTTTAAGCAGAAAGTCCAAATCAGAAGGCAAGTGGATATCAGGAATAGCAAAGGTCAAAACCGTCTGGGAGCAGATAATCTAAAATCAGAAAACAAGGGGTTAACGAGAGACAAGCCGTGGTCAGTTTTCAAAAGGTCCAGAAGTCACGAGTGCAGGGAATGTAGGAAGCTTGATCAGACACCAGAAGACAGGAAAATTCACAAGCACAGACAGGTAGAGGAAGAAAGGTATAAGTACAACCCCACGGCTAATTGGCAGATGGACAGAGAAGTGAGATAGGTTCAAGGTAAAAGCGGAACCGCCCAGAAGCTAGACAAGTTGTCATAGCGACCTTAAGGGAACAGGTGTTTTCCTAACAACTATTGTTTTATAGCATATTGTAATACATTTTGGTTTTCTTCTTTTTAATCTAAACTATATCTTTCATGAATATCTTTACAACCTTTCCTATAATTAAAAAATTGCGAACATAATACATGGGTCTTAATTATTAAAGGGTTGGTACATAGAAGCTGTATCTTGCGGTCAAACCCAAATCCGTCAGGTTAGCGGATGTGGGACTGATGGCTTCGGTGACAGCAGGTCCTGCGTTTTTCTGGCATGCAGGATCCACCTGTTATCAATCACATTTAAGTTCATAACTTAGATATGATCGATAACAGGTGGATCCTGCGTGTCTGAGACAAACAGGACCCCCTGTCACCAAAGCAGTCAGTCCCACTGATCTGACGGATTCAGGTTTGAATGCAAGATACATAGGTATCTAAGATATATAGAAGCTGTATCTTAAAAAGTAAAAGCATTTCAGAATTTCAAAAGTAAAAGAATTTTTTAATAAAAAAACAAATAAAAAGTTGCTTAAAACACCATGGGTAATTTGTTAGAAAGAATAAAGCTTGCTAAAAAAAAATTGCCATCATTTTGCCTATAAACACATTTTCTATTGTGGTGCCGTATTACCTGCATAAAAGACAATGGAAGTGAAAATACCTTAATACAAATCCCTGTTTGTTTCTTACTTGTCTTATATAAGGTAAATATTGCCTATTGTAGGAAATTTGCCCATCAATGAAATGCTTTTTTCACCAACAAAACGCATACACATATGAAAATGTATGCTACTGTATGCCATACAGTTGCATATTTCTGACATTAAACTAATAGAGACAATGGAAATTGCACACATGAATATTAATGGTAAGTGCACTTTTTTATTGGCCAAAATATGTAGGACCTTATTCTATAACGCAACAAAAACCTATATACAAATAAAATAGTGTATAGAAGCCAAAGTGCCTTGTACAATTCAACTTTATTGAATATATTTCATAAATATATTTAAAATAATGGAGAGTCGCATTAGAATTACTGTTGGCAACATCATGGGGACACACCTTATCCAAGTTCATAGTAAAGCGATAAACAGCAAAGGATTATGCATTGGTACATGAATAAAGTGCAACAGTGCATAATACTCAGTGGTGTAACTATAGGGGTCGCAGCGGTCGCAATTGCGACCGGGCCCAGAAGCCAGGGGGTCGGCCCCCCGCACCGCATCAATGGAAAGTTACTATAGTAATTGGGGCCTATGTAATAAACTACACGGGCCGCTGTCACTATAGTAACTGACAGCACTTACCCCTCCTCTTCCTGGAGCGCATCGGAGGTTCTGACGTCACAGCGCTGTGCGCAGTGCATAACGTCACAACACTATGCGCTGGGCAACAACAGCCCGACACTTGATGGAGTGAGGACCTGCGGCCGAAGAGGAGGTAAGTTTAATTTTAGTGTCTTGCTGAAGAAGATGGGTCGGGGTCCGACACCCGGGACCTCCGCCAATCAGCTGTTTTGAAGGAGTTGCAGCCGCTCGTACGAGCGCTACTTCCCCTTCATTCTAGTTACATTCTCACACTGAATTGCCGTCATGGATGTGTCAGCGATTCACAGTGTGAGCAAGTAAGGGAAATGAAGGGGAAGCAGCGCTCTTACGAGCTCTGAACCCCCTTCAAGATACCTGATTGGTGGGGGTCCCGGGTATCTTACCCCGACCCATCAGCTAATAATGGCCTATACTGAGGATAGGCCATCAATGTTTAGGGACTGGACAACATTTAAAGCCCACCGTGTGTTAGGCTTAGATACAGGGTCCCAGCTTATACTGCATAAGAATACTATCTGCTGGACTCTGTATCTAAGCCTACCTTAGGCTTAGATACAAGGTCCAACAAACAGTATCATACATACACATGGGCCCTCTTCACATCACCGCTGCCCTTCCGTTGATGGGTTTCATCTGGTTAACCCCTCAATGGAAAGGCAAACAGAAACCTTAGCTTCCATTTGCATCACCATTGATCTCAATGGTGATGGAAACTTTGCTAATGGTTTCCGTTTGTCACCGTTGTGAACAGGTTCTGTTGTTTTGGTGGAATCAATAGCGCAGTCGACAATGCAAAACAACGGAACCCTGCCACCACGGTGACAAACAGAAATCTTTAGCAAAGTTTCCGTCACCATTGAGATCAATCCTGAGGGAAACGGAAGCTTTGGTTTCAGTTTGCCTTTCTATTGAGGGGTTAACCTGACTGAACCCATCAACGGAAGGGCAGCGGTGATGTGAACAGGCCCTTACTAATGTTTTTTTTTTTGTGTTTTTTTTTTTACAGGTTCGGTTGTTGGACTACGTCGGATATGATGACTACTTAGATGACAGCTTTTTTATTCTCAATAAAATGGTTAATGAGGGTTGTGTGGAGGTTTTTTATTTCAATAAATATATTTTTTCGATGTCTTTGTATTTTTTTTTAACTTTATCGCTACCAATTTACTAATGGCCGCTGACAGGTTGACAGCGTCCATTACTAAGGCAAGGCTTAGTGTTAGCCTGTGAAAAGGCTAACACTAACCCCCATTATTACCCCAGTACCCACCGCGACCAGGGGTGCCAGGAAGAGCCGGGTACGATCCAGTACCCGACCAACTGTAGTGATGGACGGGCACTAGTGCGGACACAGGCTGGTATTATTAGACTGGGAAAGGCCAAAAACAGTGGCCCTTCCCACACTAGTAATGCTAGCCTGCTGCTGCTGTGTTGTATCTGGCTGGTTATGAAAAATGGGGGGGACCCCACAACATTTTTTTATAAATAATTGGAAAGCACGATGTGGGGTTCCCCCATTTTTATAACCAGCCAGATACAACATAGCAGCAGCAGCCTAGCATTACCAGGGCGGGAAGGGTCACAGTTGTTGGCCTTTCCCAGCCTAGTGATACCAGCATGCGGCCGCCCCAGTGCCCCTCCGTCACCACAGATGGTCGGGTACTAGATCGTACCCGGCTCTTCCTGGTACCCCTGGTGTCGCTGGGTACCAGGGTAATAATGGGGATTAGTGTTAACCTCTTCATGTCTAACATTAAGTCCCCCTCTTAGTAATGGGCATTGTCAATCAGCCAGCATCTATTACTAAGGTGGTAGTTATAAAGTTTAAACAAATACAAAGACATAGATAAAATATTTTATTGAAATAAAAATTCCACACAACCCTCGTTATCCATTTTATTGAGAATAAAAAAAACTTAGTTATCGAAGTAGTCCTCGAATCTGAAGTAGTCCAACAACCGAACATGTAAAAAAACACAAACACACAAAAATAATTAGTAACACATCAAAAAGGAAAATAATTCTTATACTTACCTTTCCTGGGTCCAGCGCTGGAGCTGCAATGTCAGCAAGCTGGGCCCTATATCCAATCCCATAATGTGTGATACTGTCTGCTGAGCCACTGTGTCTAATCCTATAATGTGTGATACTGTCTGCTGAGCCACTGTGTCTAATCCTATCATGTGTGATACTGTCTGTTGAGCCACTGTATCTAATCCTATAATGTGGGCTACTGTCTGCTAAGCCGCTGTATCTAATCCTATCCATAGCTATAGGGTCGTAGTGCTATAGATATGCACGCACACATTTATTTTTTTGGGGTGCACATATGTTTTGGGGCTATTCCCCCTGATGTTTTAAGTCCAAGGTGACGCCCCTGGCTGCTAGTGCTGCATTGTTGGATCACTTACGAGACCCAGCGATGCAGCGGAAAGCTGCGGGCCATCAGCCATGAGAAGTTTGGGGGGAGGGGGGCCCAAGAAGAACCTTTGCCTTGCGGCCCATGAGCCTTTAGCTACGCCCCTGACAATACTTAATACAACATCAAGACCTAAGCTATAGAAAAGTAATAGAGTTTTTTCCCCAATAGTGACGGTCACCTTGATGACGCCAACCCTCGATGCACGTTTCGGCGCAAGTCTTTGTCTGCAACCCGACTCGCTGAAATGCGCGTCAGGGTTGGCATCATCCTGGTAACTTTCACTATTGGGGTAACAAGTCTATTACTTTTCCATAGCTTAGGTCTTGATGTTGTATTAAGTATAATGCATTATTGCACTTTATTCATGTATTAATACTTTATCCTTTGCTATTAATTATATTGCTATGAACTTGGTTTAAGTGTGTCCCATTAAAATGCCAACAGTAATTCTAATGCGACTCTCCATTGTTTTTAATATATTTATTATGTATATTTAACTAATGAATTGTATAAGGCACTTTGGCTTCTATACACTCTTTTTTTGTATATAGGTTTCATTGACAGTTATTTTAAAATAAATGTAGAATAGCTTTGTCAGAAAAAAAGATGTTGACCTAAACCTGTCAAACATATATCACAGACACTCTTTTGGAATATGTTTGGCCCATATATTTGTGTGTATATATACAGTATCTATCTATCTATCTATCTATCTATCTATCTATCTATCTATCTATCTATCTATCTATCTATCTATCTATCTATCTATCTATCTATCTATCTATCTATCTATTATACACAATATACATTTATATATATATATATATATATATATATATATATATATATATATATATATATATATATATATATACAGTTTATATACAGTGCAAATGTATCCTTCTGATGCAGTCCACAAACATAGTGTGAAAGATGAAATCAATGACAGTGAAAGCCTTCTAATAAACAATACAATCTTAATTTTAGGTTTAAATTACAAAACTAAAATAAAAAAATAGAGTTATGAATGATTGTCAAATAATAAAAAAAACTTACTTCAATCATTTTGGCAGGTAATTACTGAAAAGATTAATAAAACTGTGAAAAAACCCACTACCTCTTAACGTCCCTAAGAAACTAACTTTATTTCTTTACGGATCCCAACCTCAAAACTGCTGATTTCATTAAAGCAGAGAGATGTTGAAACCCCCCCCCCCCCCACTCACACAATTCCTATGTGGATAGATAAGGTTTCTCAGATCTGCCGTCTTGAGGAACTGGCAGGTTGCGAAAACCCAATCTAGAAAAAAATCTTTGGCTATATGAATGCCCTGGTTGGAATTTTACACATAAGGCCTAAACTACCCCTTTTAGGGCTTGTCCGCACGTAACGGAATTGCTGTGTATTTTAAGAATACAGTATCAGCAAAGTGGGTAAGATTTAACAAATCCATACTCTGCATAAAATTTCTGTGCAGAAATTGACCTGCAGTGCGTATTTTTCATACCGCAGCATGTTAATTCCTGCTGCGGAAACTGAACAGAATTGCTGCATTTTTCAGAGGAGATGTCACCATCTCCCAGCATTGAGGAAAAACGCAGCACAATCCGCACCATTTTCTGCAGTAAAAAATGCAGGAAATGGTGCGGTTTTTCGACAGCGGAATATCTGCTAGTTTCTGTGGAATTGCTGAAATTTTCTGAAACAATTCCATTACATGTGGAGAAGCCCTTATGCCAGGGGTGGGATCCGGCCGGTTCGCCACGGTTCTCCCGAACCGGTTCTTAAAATGACAGCCGGTTCGCAGAACCGGGTGAAGCGGGAAGCCGGAACCGATCCTGTCCCCTGCACTCAATTGTATTCACGTCCTTAGGACGCGGATACAATTGAGTTGACTAGAGCTGCCCTAGCGAGGCACATGATGCCTCGCCATTCGGCGCTTTAGTGATGATTCAGTCGTGGCGATGATGATGACGTAATCACGCCACTGCATCGTTCCGATGGAGGAGAACTGACGTTGCTGAAGGATGGCGCGGCAACGGAACAGGTAAGAAAATGTGGGGGCCCGATCTACAGGGTAACGCCACATAGGGCCCCATGTGGCGTTCCCTGTAGATAGGGCCCCTTGTGGCGTTCCCTGTAGATAAAGATCCCTGTGGTGTTCCCTGTAGATAGAGCCCCCTGTGCCCATGTGGCGGTCCCTTTAGATAGGGCCCAATGTGTCGTTCCCTGTAGATGGGGCCCCATGTGGCGTTCCCCGTAGACATGTAGTATATTTGTACTGAGCTTTGTTCTGGTGCTGTATATATGAGCTTGCTCCTGGCACCGTATCTGTGTATTAGCCGGGAGAGTTGTCGCGGCTTACTGTGCACGCCGCACTGTCCCCCACCCTTCTCATGTGCACAGCCTAACTAAATGGGCTGAGCATGCTTAGGATAATGAATGTGCGCATTTAGGCCTATACGTAATGGATGAGTTTAATATAATGTGCGGGTAGGTCTGTACGCTTATGTAATTATATAAATAGTGTGGCACACTAAAACATTTTGGACAGGGAATTTCTTTATTTAGAGTCCACTTTAATGTAGTGGGTATTTGGAATATCATAATTGTTTTATTTTATTATTAGAATCATTTTCAATTGCGCGATTCACCGCAAAAAACTGTGAACCCATCCCCCCGCATGTCTTCGTCCGAAAAACAGGGAACCTGTTATTAAAAATTTGAATCCCACCCCTGCCTTACGCTATCACATTCACCCCTTTATCTAGCAATGCTAAGCCGCAAGATTAGATAGATTTAGGACTATTTTAGGTACATGAAGCTTATTCTGACTAGTCAGCATTTTTTCCTTTTAAAGATAGGATGGGATAACTATTTTGTTTCCTGTATTGTTTTTGTTATTACTTATTTGATGAATTGTCATGACTCTTTCTTTTGCAATCCGTGTGTCACTGATTCTGCATTATCACTTGTAATGATTTTTTGTATTTGAAAGTTTTCTTCATTGGGGACCTAAGAGACGTGCTCTAATGCTTTAGGGCCCGTTCACACTGAGTATTTTGACTAGCTTTTTGGAGCGGAAACCGCTCCGCAGAACTCGTCAAAAACTGTCCGAAAATGCCTTACCATTGATTTCAATGGGAGGCGGGGCGGTTTTCTCCCGCGAGCGGTAAAACCGCCTCGCGGGAGAAAGAAGGGACATGCCCTATCTTCGCGCGTTTACGCCTCTGACCTCCCATTGACATCAATAAGAGGCAGAGAGAGCGTATTTCGCAGAGTTTTTTGCCTGTAGCACTCAATGGCCGCGGGCGAAAAACGTGGCGAAAATCGCGGCAAACGACGTGCAGGAAGGAAAAAATCTGCCTCAAAATCCCAAACGGAATTTTGAGGCAGAATTTTCCTCTAATTTGTTTAACATTGTAATAGGCAGACTTTTGAATAAAAAGATTTGACAAAAAAATAATAAAGAATAATAATTGTAATCATAAGAAAGAAATAGAAAGAAAGAATAAATGCTCACTATGCGAGAAAATGTGTATAAGGCATTCATATTAATGCAAAATGTGTTAATGCGATTTGTCTTAGTTATTCTCTGACCCTATCTCTTATAGTTATTAGTTTATATTCCATTGTACATTCCAACATCAATGTTGCTGTGACAGACACGTCAGAGAAGTGATTTCATTTATTTTCAGCAAAAATAGTTATAAAATCAGAGTTCAATCAATCTGCATTGAGAATAGGAGCTGTTCAATATTCAGTACTTGTTTGAGACATTTAATCATCTCAGATTTTAAAGGTTTATCCTATGTCATTTCAACAAAATAGTCCCAAAACACCAATAGGCACCATTATCTATCCTTTTATGTAGCACTATTGCAAAAAAAGTAGAATTTGTTGTGACATACTCAGTGTCTGACTTGAGTACTTTAGGGCCCACCCTTCAGCTGTCTAGAAATAATTCAAGATGACTCTTAATTGTGTAAAAACATGTGTAATAAGGTAAAGACCAATATTTCCTCCTTAGGCTATGTTCACACGGAGTATTTTGGGGGAGGAATATCTGCCTCAAAATTCCGTTTGGAACTTTGAGGCAGATATTCCTCTCCCTGCACGCCGATTTTCGCGGCAATTATCGCGCCGTTTTTCGCCCGCGGCCATTGGGCGCCGCGAGCATAAAACAGCGAGAAATACGCTTTCTCCTGCCTCCCATTGAAGTCAATGGGAGGTCGGAGGCGGAAGCGCCCGAAGATAGGGCATGTCGCTTCTTTTTCCCGCGAGGCAGTTTTACTGCTCGCGGGAAAAAGACGCCGACGCCTCCCATTGAAATCAATGGGAGGCGTTCCCGAGCCGTTCCTGCCGAGTTTTGCGACGCGGTTTCCGCGTCAAAAAACTCAGCAAAATACCCCGTGTGAACATAGCCTTACAGTGACCATATAGGGCCAGATATCAGTTCTACACAGGTAGATCATATAAGTTAATACAGTGAATCACAGGTGACTTCTTATCAGATTGGAGTCGTTCACTTTCCTTTTTCTTCTTCATCTGGCCCAGAAAACCATGACAACTTCTTCCAGCCACGACTTGCCTCTGAATAATTTGCAATACAGTCATCTTTGGCTCCTCATTTTTTCAGCACTCTCCAACCTATGCCCCATCCTCTGCAAAAACTCATTTATAGTGACGGAGATGGACATAATCCTCCCTCTTGGTGCTCCACACAGTAATAGTACCCCATTTTGTTCTCCACACATTTATAGTGCCTGCAAACAGTATTAGAACCCCGTTTAGGCCCTGCACAGCAATAGTGCTCCTCTTAGTGTCTCACACATAGACCCCCACACAAATAGTCCTCCTATTGTACTCCCTACAAAATAATGCCTTCCCTATACTCTCCAACACAGTAGCAGTATCCCCCTTTTTGCACCCATACAGTAATTAGTTCCGCTTTGGGCCGCGACACAATAGTAGTCATTTTTTGTGCCCCCATATAGTGGTTTGCCTTTTTTGTGCCCCCATATAGTACTTAACTCCTCTTGGTGCCCCCATATAGCAGTTAGGTCCCTTTAGTACGCCTATTTAGTTTCTAGGTCCCCCTTTGTGTCTCCATATAGTAGTTATGTCCACCTTGGTGCACCCATATAGTAGTTAGGTATGCTTTTGCCCCATATAGTAGTTAGATCCCCTTTGTGCCCCAATATAGTAGTTAGGCCCCCTTGTACCCATATAAAGTTTTTAGGTCCCCTTTGTGCCCCAATATAATATTTAGGTCCCCTTTGTGCCCCAATATAGTATTTAGGTTACCTTTCTGCACCTATTTAGTAGTTAGGTCCTTTTTGTGACCCTACATAGTAATTAAATCCCCTTTGTGTCCCATATAGTAGTTTGGTCTCCTTATGCCTCCATATAGTAGCTAAGTCCCTATTTTTGCGCCCCTATAGTAGTTTGGTCCACCTTTCCATCTCCATATAGTATTTAGGTCCCCCTTTGTGCCTCCCTACAGTAGTTAGGCCCAACTTTGTGCCCCTATATAGAAGTTAGTTCCCCCTTTGGTCCCCAATATAGTAGTTATGTATCCATTTGAGCCACCATATAGTAGGAATTAAGTCCCCTTTTGTGCTCCTATATAGTAGTTAGGCTCTCTTTGTGCTCCTATATAGTAGTTAGGTCCACCTCTGTGTCCCTGTATAGTAGTTATGTCCTTTGCCCCAATGAAAAATAAATAAACCTCACCTAACCCCGTTTCCACGACGAGTGGATTGGTACTCTGCCTGCTTCCTGCTGCATGTGGCCTGGGGCCGTGACATCATCATGTCATGTGAACCAGGACGCTGACGTCCTCTGCATCCTCCTGACCTTTAGTAGGATACATGCCTTAAACAAGGCATGCTTTTCTTGCAACCAATCATTCCCTCTCAGGACTTCTGCCATCACGACATATGGTATGTGATCCTATGTGATCCCTTTTTTAAGGATTGATTTCTACTTGATTAGGTATGGGAATATTTTTCGATTTATTGCACTGTCTTGCATTGCTGTATATAGCTTCTACTTGATATACTATTGGCCTTTACACCTACCTCATTTATTTGGGGTTTATATACCTGGGTTGTGGTAGGCCTGAAGTCTATTATATTGATTAGCTACTTCTTATTTATGACACTCTGGAGAATTCTATTATAATAGTCTCTGTGTCCACTATACTCAGTGTAACATCAGCATTCCAGTCTGTAATTTGTTGTGGCACTTTTATGGCTTTTCCATACCTTTGATCTACATACTGTACATGTAGCACTTTTCATGTTATGCATATTTCTCTGTGTCCAGATATGTTATACTGGTATTAGCTCTGCACACTTGAGTTAACTGCTTATATTTATTCCTAATCAAGACAAATCTCACAGAACAGGTTAATGGCTAGGTGATACCAACGTAATGTTAAATACCTCCAAAAGTTCAAAAGCGTACAAAAATATAGACTCCAAAATATCATGTATTAACACTGAGAAAGAGGAGTCAGACACTACTAATATTGAAAAATAGAAAATATCAATTTTATTATAATAATTAAAAGATGAGGACATATAAAAACTACAGAAGATCTAAAACACAATCTGTATAAGGACTATATATGTAATAGCGTTAGCACCACAAAAAATAATAATGAATAAATACATGCACAGTGCAAACTGCGTATTATTCATTAAAATAGAGCAGGCATTAACATGACTCAATGTGCAAGCAATTTTCAACTGGGTACATGCTGCATAGCTATATTAGCAGGTAAACATTTACTGTGTAGATTCACAAAAAGCTAGACCATCAGCATATACCCCTTGAAAAAGCTGTATATTGTGAAACGCGCGTCGGGGCGCTGTCTCATCTTTGGGCCATCTGACTATACCCCACATCTATGGGTAAGGCATGCTTTGTGGTTTGTTATTTAAACTATTTTAACTCTTCCGGACCTTTGATACACGTTGTCCATTAGGCTAGCTGCTTTCTATTACTATTTCATATATATGAGCTTGCTCCTGGCACCGTATCTGTGCATTAGCCGGGAGAGTTATCGCGGCTTACTGTGCACGCCGCACTGTCCTCCACCCTTCTCATGTGCACAGCCAAACTAAATGGGCTGAGAATGGTTAGGATAATGAATGTGCGCATATTGGCCTATACGTAATGGATGAGTTTAATATACTGTGTGGTAGGTCTGTACGCTTATGTCATTATATACATAGTGTGGCACACTAAAACATTTTGGACAGGGAATTTCTTTATTTAGAGTCCACTTTAATGTAGGGGGTATTTGGAATATCATAATTGTTTTATTTTATTATTAGAATCATTTTCAATGGAAATGGAAAGAAATAGCCTAGGACAGGTGGGAGGAGTGCACAACCAAAATGGAGGCAGTCACCACCCCAAAAGTACAATGCAATAATTTAGCAAAAGGGCAACAGGTTTAAATACTGTAACCATGAAACAGAAAGGCAACTCATAATAGTTTTTAAAGTACTTTATTTAATCTCAATTCCGAATAAAAGTATCATTTTTAGACAATATTAATAGTACAGACAAATGAATAGAAATGAGCTCTCCAAATGTTTTTTTTTTTTAAATCTCCTTTATAATATGATGTGCCTTAAAAATATGGGGGAGTTTAAGTATTAAATTATACTTTACAGAGAAGTGTTTACAGTTTCTATATTCTATGATAAAAAAAACTCTTAGCAGTGAATTTGTATGCAAAAATCATGACTGCTCGTGTTAAATATCTGAATCTGACTTGTGCCATCTGGCTGTGCCTGCCGCTACAAGCAAAATAAAATTTACATCAGAGATTATACCTACTTGATTTAAACATTTTAAAAACTGCAAGTTCCTTCTAAAAAAAAAACCCTGACATTTCTAAATCCAGAATTATGAATGAGAAGACATTGTCATCATAGTCAATGGTACAAAATCGCTTTTGACGGGCAGCAGAAAATAATTGTTACTGACAGATGGAACTCCCCCTTCACTCACTGGGAAAATGTAAATTATTGTTGCATATACAGCCTGAGGACAGAGTGTTCCACAAATAAGATGAGGATGCAAACGTGTCACTCTGACAAGACACAAGGTTTAGGGCATGTAATAATCAGTTCAGTTTGTGACAGGCCAGAGGAAACACAATGTTGACTGGCGACAGATAGAAATGTCTCTTCTGGTTTCTTTTAATCAAAACACAATGAAAATGTTTAACATTCTGCATAGAGGCATACCAATTGCAATCTATTTATACATTGTGTAATAAAGAGTTATGATACAAATTAATAGACTTCACGCGTTAATTCCTCCGTTTCCAAGATCTCTGCTGACAGTCAGTGAATGTAAACAACATTATGATTTGTTTTATTTTACATTCAGCGGCTAAAAATCGGTCTTGATCATGTCCTGCTCACATAGCTTCAGGGATTGTGAGAAGAGAGAACTCTGATAAGACTTTATTGAGCCCTATGAGGCATATTGAGCAGTATGAGCAGGTCACTTTACAGAGCCGGTTTTCAGAATGTAAAAACGTTTTGGAATGTAAAAAAACAGTTATAATTTACTGAGATATTGAAATAGAAAGGAATTTATACACAAAGTATATTAGATCATTGAATAGATTTTCATTGCATGATTGTGCTTTACTCAAAACAGGAAAAAATCTGTAAGGAAAATTCTCTTCATGTTAGGTAAAGTAAGACATATTGCAGTGGTGGAGATTAACAGAACATATTGGTTTCATTGTGTATTACTTTTTGAAAATTTGCTTTGCTAGTGTTTTGATGACAGACAAATTTTCTAGTGTGGAACCATTGTTCGCCCATATTAAACATTGAATGCTGCAATATTGATTCAAATATTGATTTCGAGGCTTATACGCTTCAAATATGGCATTTAAGCTTTGTAATATAGTGAAGTATATTGTATATACTCAGAGTGTAAGTATATACTGTTTTTTAAGGCCAGACTGCACGCGGCAACATACTATCTGACATATGTTCTGTAACTGCAAGTTCATGCGCTTCTTATCACAATCTGGATTTAGCCAGTCTTAAAAAGTGTGTGTATAAAATAAACAATTCTTAGGCATATATTAGAAGGGGATTTGATTGGGGGAATCTGTGCTGCTCAAGCATGTGATTGTTTTAAAGGGGTTGTCCAGTCTCTAAAAATTTATGGCCTAACCTCTGATTAGGCCATCAATAGCTGATGGGTTGTGATCCGACTCCCGGGACTCCCGTGGATCAGCTGTTACGAGCGTACGAGCGCTACTTCCCCTTCATTTCTACTTGCTCACTGTTAATCATCGACACAGATGTTGTGGTGACTCACAGGTATTGCAGCCTTCTTCTCCCATTCATATAGGCCATAATTTTTTAGGGACTGGACATCCCCTTTAACTATAAGAACTCAAAGACTAGAACGACCAGCAAGAGTTTTTCACCTGACCGTGGTCAGTTTTGATGACTTATTTGATGACTTATTTGATCAGTCCCCAGACACATTGCTCCTTTGGTATTGGAACCAAGATAAGCAATTTGTTGTCTCACAAGTGTTTTTTATGCTTTATTTTGTTTGTAACTTTCTTTATATTGGCTCCTCAGCTTTTCTACTTTCCCTACAATAAACTGCTTATTTATCTTATAACTAACTTGGCTTCAAGGCATTAATTTATTTATTAGCATTATTAACCCCTTTACAACATCCAACGTACTAGTAGTATTAGCCACGTAGTATTAGCCACTTAACGCAACACAACATACTGGTACGTTGTGTTGCTGTTGCGGGTTCAGAAGCTGAGCCCGTACCATTGCCAGCGGATGTCAGCTGCATATTACTGCTGACATCCTGCTGCATGGCCAGGACCGGGGCTAGCCTCCGATCCGGCCGATTAATAACCCCTTAAATGCAGCGCTCAAAAGCGAGTGCTGCATCTATGGTGTTTACAAGCAGATCGGAACCCTGCAATGCTTAACAATGGATTCCAAACAATGGCCCCCTGTATGTCACAGCTGACACCATGCTGTAACGGAGCTAGCTCTGATCCCTGCCATTAACACCTTAGATGCCACGATCAAAAGTGATCGTGGCATCTTAGTGGTTTGTAGCGACCAGCATCTACTATGGCAACCGGAGGCCTTACAATGGGCTCCTTGTCTGCCACGTACTATAGCCCAGAGACAGGACCTAATAGGCTTGCTGTCAGTGAATGAATGACAGCTCTAATACATTGCACTACATGGATCAGAGGTGCAGACCTTCAAGTCCCCTAGTGGGACAAAAAAAAAAGTTGAAAAAAATTAATAAAAAAGTTGAATAAAAGTTTAAAAATAAAAGTTTCAAGTTAATAAATACAAAAACTGCCACTTTTCCTATAATAAGACTTTTCTCATAGGAAAAAAATGAAAATGTTAAAAAAAGTACACATATTTGGTATCGCTGCATCCGTAACGACCCAATCTATAAAACTATCATCTTATTTTTCCCGCACGGTTAATAATAATAATGTCAGAATCGCTATTTTTTTTATCACCACCGCTTGCAAAACATGGACTAAAAAGTGGTCAAAAAGTCGCATGTAACCCAAAATAGTACCAATACAAAATACAACCGGTCCCGCAATTAACAAGCCCTTAGATTTTTTGACCGAAAAATAAAAAAGTTATGGCTCTCAGAATATGGTGACACAAAAAATGTATTATTTTATAAAAAAGTGAGTTTATTGAGCAAACACTGCAAAACGTAGTAAAATTATATACATATGGTATCGCCGTAATCGTACCGACCCGCAGAACAAAGTAAAAATATCATTTATAGCCCATGGTGAACACTGTAAGAAAAAAAGAATAAAAAACGTTGTCAGATTTGATGGTTTTTGGTCACTTGCTTGCAAACAAAATGAAATAAAAAGTGATCAAAAAATCGCATGTGCCCCAAAATAGTACCAATGAAAAATACAGATTGTCCTGCAACAAAAAAAAAACCTCACACAGTTCCAGTGGAGAAAAAGTAAAAAAGTTCTGGGTCTCAGAATATGACAACACAAAAATGTGCAGATCATTCCAAAAGCAGATAAAATCGGGCGCCATTTATCAGTGCGACATATCTATGAATTATTATTTATTTACCACATTATTATACCCTTTTATTATGCCCTGATGTCAGCACAGCTTACATGTGCCCCCCGCATTATAAGCTGAAATACCAGTAAAACCCCAAACAGAACAATTGTCAAGCTAAATCTGGGCTCCAGAAGCCAAATGGCGCTCCCTCCGTTTTGAACCCTGCAATTTACGTCCACATAAATAGCATATATAGCATCACTATTCCCGGGAGAACCTGCTTAACATTTATTGAGGTATTTGTCTTCGATGGCACAAACTGGGCACAACATATTGTGCACTAAAATGGCATATCAGTGAAAAATTGCAATTTTCACTTTGCACCGTCCGCTGCACATTAATTTCTAATGAAAAAAAACCTGTGTAGTCAAAATTCTCACTACACCCCTTAAAATGCCTTAAGAGGTGTAGTTTCCAAAAGAGTGGTTACTACTTCGGGGTTTGTTTTACTATTTGAGCTTAGAGCCTTGCAAGTGTGGGCCAATGCTGTGAAAATCACCAAAATAGGCCTCAAATGCGCATGGTGCTCTTCACTTCTGAGCCCTGTCATATGTCCAGGCAAATGATAACTGCCTTGAGGGGTGTAGTTTCTAAAATGGGATCACTTCTTGGGGGCTTCTACTGTACTCTGGTACCTCACGGTTTTGCAAATGCAACATGGCGCCCAAAAACGAAGACAGCAAAATCTGCATGCCAAATAGCGCTTCTGCCTTTCTGAACCCTGACGTATGTACAAAAAGCAGTTTATGACCCCATATGGGGCATTGTCGTAATTGGGAGATATTTAGTTTCAAATGTTGGGGTGATATTTCTCCTTTATTCCGTGTAAAAATTGAAAATTTCCATGTTTTGTCAGAAAAAATAAAATTTTCAATTTCACAGCATAATTCCACTAAATTGAGCAAAAATCCTGTGGGGTTAAAATGCTAACTATACCCCTCGATAAATTCCTTCAGGGGTGTAGTTTCCAAAATGGGGTCACTTTTAGGGGACTCCACTGATTTGGTTCCGCAGGGGTTTTGCAAATGCGACATGGAACCCAAAACCCATTGCAGCCAAATCTGCATGCCAAGTAGCACTTCTGCCATTCTGAGCCGTGCCGTGTGTTCAAACAGCAGTCTATTACCATATGTGGGATATTTCCGTACTCGGGAGAGATTGCTTTACAAATGTTTTCCTCCTTTAACCTTTGTAGAAATTAAAAATGTCAACATTTTAGTGGAAAAAATTTTGATATTTATTTTCACGCCCTTAAAAAAAACCTGTGGGGTCTAAATGCTCACTATACCACTCGAAAAATTAATTGAATGCTTTAGTTTCCCAAACGAGATCACTTTTGGGGGGTTTCCACTGTTTTGGTCCCACAGGGGCTTTGCAAATACGACATGGCACCTGAAAACCATTCCAGTAAAAACTTGAGCTGCGAAAGCCAAACAGTGCTCCTTCCCTTCTGAGCCCTGCCATGAGTCCAAACAACAGTTTATTACTACATGTGGGGTATTGCTGTAATCGGGAGAAATAGCTTTTTAAATGTTGGGGTGCTTTTTCTTTTTTTTTCCTTGTAAATATTAAAAATGTCCACGTTTTATCAGACAAAATGTTATTTTAAATTTCACATCATAATATCACTAAATTCAGCAAAAAAAAGTGTGGGGTCAAAATGCTCACTATACCCCTTGATAAATTTCTTCAGGGGTGTAGTTTCCTAAATGGTGTAACTTTTGGGTGATTTCCACTGATTTGGTCCCGCAGGGGCATTGCAAATGTGACATGGCGCCGCAAACCATTCCAGCAAAATTTTAGCTCCAAAAGCTAAATGGTGCTCCTTCCCTTCTAAGCCCTGCCATGGGTCCAAACAGCAGTTTATTACCCCATATGGGGTATTGCAGTGCTCAACAGAGTTAACGTTACAAATGTTGGGGTGTTTTTTTCTCCTTTATCTATTGCGAAAATTGAAAAATCTGAGCTAAAACTACATTGTATTAGAAAAAAATTTAGATTTTCATTTTCACAGCCTAATTCCTCTAAATTCAGTCAAAAACCTGTGGGGTCTAAATGCTAACCATACCCCTCGATAAATTCCTTCAGGGGTGTAGCTTCCCAAATAGGGTCACTTTTGGGTGGTTTTCTCTGATTTGGTCCCGCAGGGGCTTTGTAAATGCGACATGGCACCCGAAAACCATTCCAGCAAAACTTGAGCTCCAAAAGCCAAATGGTGCTTCCTCTCTTCTGAGCCCTGCCATGGGTCCAAACAGCCGTTTATTACCACATATGGGGCATTGCCGTAATCGGGAGAAATTGCTTTTTTTCAAATGTTGGGGTGCTTTTTCTCCTTTATGCCTTATAAATTTTGAAGATTTCTACATTTTATTAAAAAAAAATTTAGATTTTCATTTTTGCATCCTAATGCCACTAAATACAGCAAAAAAAACCTATGGGGTTAAAATGCTCACTATCCCCCTTGATAAATTCCTTGAGGGGTGTAGTTTGCAAAATTATGTCTTTTTAGGGGGGTTTCCACTGTTTTGGCACCACAACGCCTCTTCAAATCTGACATGGTGCCTAAAATATATTGTAATAAAATGGAGTCCCCAAAATCCACTAAGTCCTGAGGCCTGTACTTCAGTCCATTACCACACAAGAGCCACATGTGGGATATTCCTATAAACTGCAGAATCTGGGCAATAAATATTGAGTTGCGTTTCTCTGGTAAAAACCTTCTGTGTTACATTAAAAAATAAATTAAAACAGATTTTCTGCAAAAAAAATTACATTTCTAAATTACACCTCCACATAGCTTTAATTACTGTTAAACACCAAAAGGGTTAAGAAACTTTCCAAATGCTGTTTTGAATACTTTGAGGTGTGCCGTTTTTTAATATGTAAGGCCCTCAAAGTCACTTCAGAACTGAACTGGTCCCTAAAAAAATAGCCTTTTGAAATTTTCTTGAAAATATGAGAAATTTCTGCTAAAGTAACATCCTGAAAAAATAAAAGAATTTTCATAAAACTATGCCAACATAAAGTAGACATATGGGATATGTGAACTAGTATCTATATTGTGAGGTATAACTGTCTGATTTATAAGTAGATATATTTAAATTAAGAAAAATGCTAATTTTTGCACATTTTCTCTCAATTTTTGTATTTTTCACAAATAAACACTGAATATATCGACCAAATTTTACCACTAACTTAAAGTACAATTTATCACTGGAAAATAGTCTCAGAATCACTTGAAAAAATTAAAGCACTCCAAAGTTATTATCACATTGTAATGGCTGCCGCGCCGCTCCCCGCTGCTTCCACTGCCTCTGCTCGGGTTCCTGTACCCTCAATTCCCTCATGCTCGCCCTGAGCTCCACTCACCCGATCCAGATGCTCTGCAGGCTCTGGGCGTCGTCAGGTAACTACATCTCTCACCTCCCTCCATGGCCATCATCTACGATGCGCGGCTGCAGCCACTAGAGGACTCTTCCCTTCTTAAAGGGCCAATGTGTCCCAAAATCCTAAGACTTCCTATTTAAGGATCCTCCTCCCTCAGATCATTGCTTGTTCAACCAAGTTATCCCTGGGAGCTTCCCTGTACCCAGCTTTCCCTGTTACCTTGCCTTCTGCCTTTGTCTGGATTTCCCGTTGTGACCTCTGCCTGAACTTGTACTATCCTTGCCTGCCGTCTGACTTGACCTATTGCTATCCATACCCGTAACGACGTCTGCTGCCTGTCTTGACTTCTGGCCTATTCATCTGATTGCCTCTAAACATGCTGTGCCACGCGTTGCCCTGGGTTACAAGCACCGTCTCCCAGACGACACAGAGGATCCACAAACCCCATACACATTATGAGAACCGTTATACACATAAATTGATACTTGTCAGATTTGAAAAAAATGGCCTGGTCCTTTAGGCGAAAACAGGCTGTGTCCTTAAGGAGTTAAGAGCCCTTCTTTTTACACTTGGTGTCAAAAAGTGGGATAATAATTGAACAAATATGCTTTTCTAAGAGGGGCAGTGAGGATAAGAATTGTGTCATGTCCACTTCCTAGCTGGGTGTATCAGTCTGGACTTTGTGCACCCCTAGCACGGGAATGTAATAAATATGCAGAGGGTATGAAGTTAGCAGAGCTTCAGGTTGCCACCATGAATATAGATTTATCTCGGTTGCCTGTCACGGTGGACACAAATGCAGCTGGTGTGGGGTGGGTTATGCTACAATCTCTACAGCAGTTGCAGGAGTCTCATGAGAACACCCTAGGGTTGCGAGCAAGCTGTGATAAACTTGAAAACTTTGGTGTGCAATAAAAGTAGAGCAAATCAGGAGGCAACTGAGAGAATGTCTGAACATGTGGTATGCACAGTCAATTGTGAGTGCAGAAGGAGAAAAAAAGGACCTGTGAATGGAGAAGCAAGAGTGTGTGTGCTATCAATGTTAATAAATAAGAATTGGCAGGGTGTGCTGAGTTTGGAACGGTCTGATCATATTGATGATTTTCCTGAGGTTGATCCTGATTTTGTGCATAGGTAAAAGGAGGAGGAATATAGACTCGTCATTATTACTATGTAAAAAAAACACCACTAGGGGCCCTTTGCATCAATTTAGATTGTGGAGGCCCCAGACCCCAGATAAGGCTACTGTCTATGGGACTAGCAAACAGAAAGAGGAAATTCCCCAGGGTGGGACTAGGCGGGAGGAGCGCATGGAGAAGACCCGTAATGCAGAACTCTGTGATATCTTAATGATTAGTCTGGCACACCATGCATCCTCATTCCGTCATCAACAGAAACCCGGGGAGGGCAGCGTACAGAGGCTCTTGCATGTATGGTACAATGGAGGCGATGAGAGAATGAGGTATGAGTTGTGGCCTGGGCAACACCCACAATAATCCAGAGTATGAGAGAAGTACAGTTTTCCATGAGTGAGGAGGCTCAGAGACGGAGGATTTTATTCCGCACATGCTAAATTGCCTATTGAAAATGGGTCTTCAATAGCTTGGCCTAATATTATATACAGTACCATGCTAAAGGAGAAAGAAGAGGATTTTAAGAGAAAAGTTGCAGATGTAATAGTCGTCATCAGTCATTTGCTACAATCGAAGGGTGACAAAATTAACACATGGGTGGTTGCAGAAGCTCGTTCCATAGAATCCAGAAAACCAGCAAAACAGAGCAGCATTTCCGAGGGGAGAGGAGAACAGTGCTGGCAGATTTGTTCTGATGTCATCTGCAGTCATCAAGAAGTGTGAGAATCTGAATCAGGATGGAAAGTTGAAGCAAAACGAACAAAAGAGGAGAGGACAAAAAGTGACAGAAAGAGAAAGGTGCTGGGTCCCTAGTGTAAGCACATCTGACGTTGTACCAATGGCCACTCCCCAGTCTAAAACAGACACACACACACACACACACACACACACACACACACACACACACACACGCACTCCTTCCCCCTACAGTTACTCTCAGCAGGCTTTGTAGGATTACATAGAGTCACAGCCCTACTGACTAGAAGGTGGGTCCCATGAAGCTGATGCCTTTCATGTGACTACTTTACTTGACACCTGGGGCAGAAGTCTATTTATTTCAAACTTCCAGCACAGGGTTTGACAGTGCAGGTCCTATTTTGATTGAGAGGTTAGGAGATGGGTCTATCTTACCAGTGACCATACTGGACTCCCAGACAAGGGCTTATCTCTACTCCAAATACCATTGTCCACTTAAAACAGTACCGAGTTCCAAGAGGTCACTAAAAGATCACAGAGACCATTAGCATGTTAGCAGTTGTGAGCGCCTTCCGCCCAGCTGCCAACCTATTTAACAGTCCAGTCTGGCCCTTACGCAAGCAAGATGGCACCTACAGGCATACAATTGACTAGCTCATTAAGGGGAATCTGTCAGCAGTTTAAAGCCTCAAAACTGCTGAGAGAGAGAGATATAGAGGGAGAGCACATTGTAAACATACTTTTTGCATGTTTAATTTAGTTTGGGGATGTTTGGTTCCCCAAGTTGTTAGTGCCACTGTGTCTGGCACTTGATGTGGAAATGCTCCTGATTTCTCCGCACTTTATGCTGATGGCCGCACCCCTCTGCTCTGAGTGATGGCTCTAGTAGTCTCCTGGTTGGCCGCAAGAGCCATCACTCAGATGAGTGGCGCTTGCGAATGCTGCGTTAGGGGAGTCATACGTCGGTTTTTCCTTCGTGCAACTTGCATTACCAAGACAAAGATGTGTTTACAGTGCCCTTCTCCTCCCCTAGATTGCTCTGTCAACAGTTTGAGGCCTCAAAACTGATGACAAATTCCCTTTAAGTATCCTCTTTACTTCATTCAGCTGTTCTAGAAATAGTTTACTTGTTACGAAAATTGCACAAACTTTAGGAGAGTGGCACGTGGTTATTGATATAGCCAATACCTTCTTTTCCATGCCCATTAATAAAGACTTCCCTGGGAGGGGAAGTCACTTGACACCCCAACTGTCCAAACTCATAAGATATGTCCTCTTGCCCACCATAGTGGCCAGGGACTTGGAAAACATCTCCATTACTGTGACTTCACAGTTGTACCATTACATTGATGAAATCATGCTGTCCAGATCTGACAAGTAGCAAGTTGGAGACAATTTTGCCTCTGTACTACAACATATGTTTGAGAGAGGAAGGGAAGTAAATTCTGACAAATTTTAAGGTCCTACTCAGCAAGTTAAATTCCTTAGGATAATCTTGCAAGGCCCCGAGGAAGCAATTCCACAATTGGTTCTGGACACCATAGCTAACCTCTGCTCTCTTACATCTGTCAAAGAAGCATAGTCATTGCTTGGAATATTTTATTTCTGAAGACCCTATATGATGTCACAAGAAAAAGGCAAATTTTTGTCTGGGAAAAAGGGAAAGAAGACGCTCTCCAGCAAGCCAAGCAAGCCATCCGGGAGAACATTTAGCTTGACTCCTTCTGTCGGGATCAACCTACCATTGCTTGAGGGTCTGTTCGTGTTGCGGCAGTGCCCTTCTTGTTACCACCCCTTCTTGCCCTGCACCATAATAGTAGGTAGTCACTTGACTATCACTTGTGGGTGCTGGCTGTATTATACAGCCGTCAGTTTGTTATAAAGTCTGGAATCGGAGATAACTCAGATTCCATCGGTTAACACCTTAGATGCTGAGGTGAATTCTAAGTGATCACCAGATAGTGGCCCCCCGCGATCGCTGATGAGTTTCAATGGCTTTCAGGGGCCTGGCCCGCAGTTCTGTGATGTATGTATACCTATTAAGCCCTGATAGACTACATAGTAGATGGAACTCATGGATGTGAGGAACATATGTATGTCAAAATAAAACACATGTAACTTTGTTTCTGTAACATTGTTTCTTTCCAAACTTTTGTAGCATATTCTTCTTATAAATACATGCAATACATGCAAATTTCTATTGTTCAAAGTATTTTAAAGCTCACGCTTACAAGACAATATAAAATAATGTAAACTGATGTCCATGCCAAAGATACTTTCCCTCAATGTTCTCTGATATCCTCACACCAGAGCACGGCGCAACGCTTCAGGAGCCCTCCCCTTTATCAAGCTTGTTCTATATTGTCTTGTAAAAATGAACTTTCAAATACATCAAAGAATAGAACATTTGCAATCATTTATAAGAATAATATAAAAGTTTGGAAATAAACAAAGTATGTTTTTCCTTTTGCTAGAAATTGAATATACAACAAGCAGTGACTATGAAGCTGATACTAACACATGCTAAGCATCTGTTGAAATTAAGGAGCTAGTGAGCTACATATATTTTACTGTAGTAACATATGACTGCACAATGAGACTACATACAGCATTTGTTTGTAGTTTCTTATTATTGAGACACATACGTCTGCATAGACTTAAAACTGTAGGATTTTTTTTGTAATTATGACTTTTTGCAAAGCTATTAGTATAAGATGATTTGGAGCATGTTATGGAGTGGTCCAAATATGTTGATATAGTACAGGATTTGGACAATGTATTTGTCTTTTCAATTCTCCTATATAGTGTGGTACTGTTTCTACAGCAGGGTACTCCATTGCTTTTTAGATTCCTTCTATGACTGTTCAATTATTTTAACCCCTTAATGACCAGCCTATTTTAGACCTTAATGACCAAGCCATTTTTAACGTTTTTCCATCGTCGCATTCCAAGAGCTATAATTCTTTTATTTTTGCGTCGACATAGCTGTGTAAGGTCTTGTTTTTTGCGGGACAAGTTGTACTTTTTAATAGCACCATTTTGGGGGACATATTATTTATTGATTAATTTTTATTAACTTTTTTTTGGAGGGGAATAGAAAAAAACCTGAAATTTCGCCACTCTTTTTCGCGTCTTAAATCAACGGCGTTTACCGTGTGATATAAATAACACCATAACTTTATTCAGCGGGTTGTTACAATTGCAACGATACCAAATTTGTATAGTTTTTGTATGTTTTACTACTTTTACACAGTGAGGCTGGGTTCACACGACCACATTAACGTCCGTAATGGCGGACGTATTTCGGCCGGAAGTCCCGGACCGAACTCAGTGCAGGGAGCCGGGCTCCTAGCATCATAGTTATGTACGATGCTAGGAGTCCCTGCCTCTCTGTGGAACTACTGTCCCGTACTGAAAACATGATTACAGTACGGGACAGTTGTCCTGCAGAGAGGCAGGGACTCCTAGCATCGTACATAACTATGATGTTAGGAGCCCGGCTCCCTGCACCGAGTTTGGTCCGGGACTTCTGGCCGAAGTATGTCCGTCCATTACGGACGTTAATGTGCTCGTGTGAACCCAGCCTAAAAACGCTTTTTTTTCAAAATTATTTGTTTTTGTGTCTCCATATTTGAAGAGCCGTAACGTTTTCATTTTTTCGCCGATGCAGTTTTATGAGGGCTTTTTTGTTGCGGGACGACTTGTAGTTTTTATTGGTACCATTTTTGAGTAGATGCGACTTTTTGATCACTTTTTATAACATTTTTTTAAAGTCAGGATTCACAGAAAACAGCAATTTTTCCATAGTTTTTTATTAATTTTTTTACGGCGTTCATCGTGCGGGTTAAATAATGTTATAGATTTAGAGTCGGGGTCGTTACGGATGCGGCGATACCAAATATGTGTAACTTTTGTACTTTATTTTGGTTTTTTAATAGTAAAGCATTGTGTAAGGGGAAAAGCTGGGTTTTTCATTTTTTTTCAATTTTTTTTTTTCATTAACTTTATTAAACTTTTTTTTTACTTTTTTACTAGTCCCATTAGGGGACTATAATATGCGATTCTCGGATCGCTATTGTAATACACTGCAATACTTTTGTATTGCAGTGTATTACTGCCTGTCCGTTTAAAACGGACAGGCATCTGCTAGGTCATGCCTCCGGCATGATCTAGCAGGCAGTCGCTCCAGGCAGACCTGGGGCCCCGGCTGCCATTAGAGACACAGACACTCGGCGATCGTATCGCCAGGTGTCGGTGGGGGAGAGAGGGATCTCCCTCCCTCTCTCCAAAACCACTTAGATGCGGTGCACGCGATTGTGCACCGCATCTGAAGGGTTAAACGGGTGAGATCGATACTTATATCGATCTCACCCGGCAGAGCAGGGACGCTCCCAGCCCTCAGCTGCCTCTAGCAGCTGAGAGCAGGGAGATTTGACACTCCCTGCTCTGTTTACTTTATCCTGATGCAGTGTCGTAAAAATGCATATGCATCAGAATAAAGCCCGTTAGTGGCCGCCGTTAAAAGGCGTATTGGCGGTCACTAACGGGTTAAACAATAAATCACTTATGCACACCATCATCCATTTTTTTGCAAATAGGAAGAATAGGCCCTGTTCACACAGAGTATTTTGACTAGCTTTTTTGAGCGGAAACCGCTCTACAAAACTCGTCAAAAACCGGCCGAAAATGCCTCCCATTGATTTCAATGGAAAGCAGGGGCGGTTTTCTCCCGCGAGCGGTAAAACCACCTCGCGGGAGAAAGAAGGGACATGCCCTATCTTCGCGCGGTTACGCCTCTGACCTCCCATTGACATCTATGGGAGGCAGAGAAGGGTATTTCGCAGAGTTTTTTGCCCGTAGCTCTCAATGGGCACGAGCGAAAAAAGCTGTGAAAATCGCGGCAAACGCCGTACAGGAAGGACAAAATCTGCCTCAAAATCCCAAATGGAATTTTGAGACAGAATTTTCCTCCTGCAAAAACTCAGTGTGAACACAGCCTAAGGAATAGGGTAAAGTGTCTCTATGTCTATTGATACAGTTACAATTTAAGTTTTTGTTCTTTTGTAGTAGTAGAATAAAAAAATGCCATGTTGTTAATGCTAAGGACTAAATATTATGCTTAAGTCCATTTCTACATGAAATCTAAAATTATAACGGTTTTTTTTTGTGTGATTAAGGAATTCCAGGTATTGATCGGACAATTTATTGTTAAATATTAGAAAGAAAATGCAACTTTACCTTTAGAATTTATTCCTTTGCATTGAAACAAAATACTTATTTTTTTTAATGCATGGGATAAATATGGCTAATTATTAATTTGTGATACAACTATAACTAAATTAAGGTATAGTCTGCTCTGTACAAGCATACCATTGAAAAATTTTTTTCCGAAAATACAGTCTAAAGTTTGTGATAATTTACATTTCTTTAATGGATGTCAGGAGTAGTAAAATGTCATCTTTATTTCTATTATTTTTTAATACAGATTTGGTGAGATAATATTTGCTTGGCTTGCAGAGGATCTTGGAATTGTACATAGATATCATACAAATTGTTTTATTGCTACTTGCTATATTAGTAGCTCATTATTTTTGAAAATTGTGCAGCTATGTTAAACTTGCTGAGAAAGTATTTGAAAACATCTTAAAGGTGTAGACATCTTTCATAATTCTTACATTTTATAAATAATATCTTATAGCAATACTTATTAGATCTCAAAACTTGGTGATACCTAACCCATTTCTCCTTCTAGGTATGATAAAAAAATATTATGCAAGGTCTGTTGAAACATTTTCCTTTTTATGTAACTCCAACACATTTTTCTCTGACCTTGACTTTTCAAACTGGGTAGTAAATGGTAAAATACACTCCTTTGTTAAAAATTACTTTCCTTTCAACATGATCATCTGAATGTGGCTTTCAGAAATCCATGCACATTCTGCAGAAACAACCCCATTCAAATAAATAGAATGCATTTTTCACTTGCAGAAATGTCTGCAACAGTTCTGCCATGACATGCCCTTCATCTTGTACAAATTCTAATGACTATGACAAATTCTAACAAAAAAACAATAAAAAATAGTATACCTCCAGATGTCTTGTGCTTAATAATTTAGCTTTTGCTAAAACTGCTGCTATTTACGACATCACCTCATATTGAGAAGTGGGACAGGAACAACATTCTCTTCTTAGGATTAGTATAAAACCGCAATACTAACAAAGCTTTGGCACAGTCACAAAAAAAACCTTCACACAGTCACAGAGCTAAATGGAAAAACTCTGGCAGCCTACAACTGCCAGTAGAGGGAGATTAATAAAGATGGATCTATACGGTTCCTCTTATACCAAATAATAAATACATATGCAGTAAGATCCTAAGCTCCCCTTGTGGTGATTACTGGCAAAAATGATTTTATAATTTAACTCTTGTGATATGCAGGTGATATTAAGCTGTTTATCAAACTTGTGATATATTGTGATAATAATCACCATAGAACATTAGTGCTGAATATAAAATGATTTCCAAAGCTGGAGGTACACTTTATATCATGCTAAGGTTTATGACAACAGTAACAGCAGCAGCAGCAGCAAAAGAACTCCTAAGAAATATAAACACAGTACACCAACATACAAATGTATTTCCATAGACAAGCTACAAAAAAAAAAATCATAAAATATCTGTTAGAAAAGGTTGATATCAATCAATCAATCAATCATTGGTGTGATTATTACAGGATTGATACTTATTTTTGGAAGTTAAAATAAAAATAAAAAATAAAAAAAGTGATATAAAACATCCATGGCATTGAACACGACCTTACTCTTATAAATCGAATACCTCTCTGTCTGTGACCAGAAGAATATTTTTCCGCTGGAAGTAAACAATAAAGATTCTTAATGAATAACTGCAAACAGAGAACTTCAAAACCCTTAGGAATTAATATAGATAGTATAATGAAAAATGGTATATCTATTTATTACACAATTAATAAATTTTTTGTGCTGAAACTATAATACCCCTTTAATTGTTATGTACAGTACTGGCAAACCACGTGTCATGTATTGTGTTTAGGCCTCATGCACATGAACGTAAAAACGCCCGTAATTACGAGCCGTAATTACGGCCCATAATTACGGGCCCATAGACTTCTATTGGCCACGGGTACCTTCCCGTTTGCTTACGGGAAGGTGCCGGTGCCATTGAAAAATATGGAACATGTCCTATTTCGGGCCGTAATAACGGCACGGGCAGGCCCATAGAAGTCTATGGGGCTCCCGTAATTACGGGTGGCTACGTGTGTGCACCCGTAATTACGGGAGCGTTGCTAGGCGACGTCAGGGGATAGTCACTGTCCAGGGTGCTGAAAGAGTTAACTGATCGGCAGTAATTCTTTCAGCACCCGGGACAGTGACTACCGCTGGAGTCAATAGTATTAAAAGTTAACTTACCTGCTTCTTCCTCCAGTCCGGCCTCCCGGGATGACGTTTCATCCCATGTGACCGCTGCAGCCAATCATAGGACAATCACAGGCTGCAGCAGTCACATGGACTGCCGCGTCATCCAGGGAGGTCGGACTGGACGTCAAAAGTGGCACGCGTCACCAAGATAACGGTACGTATGAACTTCTTTTACTTTCAATCGCTGCAGAAACTCTTTCCGAAAGGGCTGCCCCTTCTCTCTTTCCAGCACTGATAGAGAGAAGGGGCTGCTGATTAGTGCAGAGAAAACGGGTCCGTAAATACGGGTGGAATACTGGTGACACCGGACCCGTATTTACGGGCACAGGTCCATAAATACTGGTGGAATACGGGTCGAATACGTGTGACAAAGGACCTGTATTTACGCCAGTATTTACGGGATAAAAAATATACATTCGTGTGCATGAGGCCTTAGTCTTCTTATTGACAGGGAACTGACTTTTTCAGCTCTTTCACATTACTAGTGTCAGGTAGTCACCATGATAACCTAATACAGGCAATTGTAGTTTGTTATTTAGCAAAATCTACTTTCAATCAATTTTTAAATGACACTGCGTTTTGGGCACTTAATATGCACTTTTTAGAGCAACAAGGTTAAATGAAGTTTAAATACTGATTTTAATTAAATGTATTAATTAGGGCCTGCTCACATCAGCGTTGGCTTTCCGTTCAGGGGTTCCGTCGGAGGTTTGATATCAATGGTGATGGAAACTTTGCTGATACTTTCCATTTGTCACCGTTCCGGCAGGATTCAGTTTTTTCGACAGAATCACATTACTAGTGTCAGGTAGTCACCATGATAACCTAATACAGGCAATTGTAGTTTGTTATTTAGCAAAATCTACTTTCAATCAATTTTTAAATGACACTGTAGCTCTGTATATACAACTGTAGCTCTGTATATACAACTGAAGAAGGAGCAGCTGATGTAGCCGGTGCCAGTGCTGTTAATATATCAGTTGATATACTGAATTGGATGAATGTAGAGATGGTCCAAGCTAAATTAAATAAAATAAATGTGCACAAGGCCCCGGGACCAGATGGGTTACACCCTAGAGTTCTTAAAGAGCTTAGTCCAGTTATTTCTGTCCCCCTTTTCATAATATTCAGAGAATCTCTAGTGACTGGTATAGTGCCAAGGGACTGGCGCAGGGCAAATGTGGTGCCTATTTTCAAAAAGGGCTCTATGTCTTCCCCGGGTAATTATAGACCAGTAAGCTTAACATCCATCGTGGGGAAAATGTTTGAGGGGCTATTGAGGGACTATATACAGGATTATGTGACAATAAATAGCATTATAAGTGACAGCCAGCACGGTTTTACTAAGGACAGAAGTTGTCAAACTAACCTAATCTGTTTTTATGAAGAGGTGAGCAGAAGTCTAGACAGAGGGGCCGCTGTGGATTTAGTGTTTTTGGACTTTGCAAAGGCATTTGACACTGTCCCCCATAGACGCCTAATGGGTAAATTACGGACTATAGGTTTAGAAAATATAGTTTGTAATTGGATTGAGAATTGGCTCAAGGACCGTATCCAGAGAGTTGTGGTCAATGATTCCTACTCTGAATGGTCACCGGTTATAAGTGGTGTACCCCAGGGTTCAGTGCTGGGACCCCTACTATTCAACTTATTTATTAATGATATAGAGGATGGGATTAATAGCACTATTTCTATTTTTGCAGATGACACCAAGCTATGCAATATAGTTCAGACTATGGAAGATGTTCATGAATTACAGGCAGATTTAAACAAACTAAGTGTTTGGGCGTCCACTTGGCAGATGAAGTTTAATGTAGATAAATGTAAAGTTATGCATCTGGGTACCAACAACCTGCATGCATCATATGTCCTAGGGGGAGCTACACTGGCGGATTCACTTGTTGAGAAGGATCTGGGTGTACTTGTAAATCATAAACTCAATAACAGCATGCAGTGTCAATCAGCTGCTTCAAAGGCCAGCAGGATATTGTCGTGTATTAAAAGAGGCATGGACTCGCGGGACAGGGATGTAATATTACCACTTTACAAAGCATTAGTGAGGCCTCATCTAGAATATGCAGTCCAGTTCTGGGCTCCAGTTCATAGAAAGGATGCCCTGGAGTTGGAAAAAATACAAAGAAGAGCAACAAAGCTAATTAGGGGCATGGAGAATTTAAGTTATGAGGAAAGATTGAAAGAATTAAACCTATTTAGCCTTGAAAAAAGACGACTAAGGGGGGACATGATTAACTTATATAAATATATTAATGGCACATACAAAAAATATGGTCAAATCCTGTTCCTTGTAAAACCCCCTCAAAAAACAAGGGGGCACTCCCTCCGTCTGGAGAAAAAAAGGTTCAAGCTGCAGAGGCGACAAGGCTTCTTTACAGTGAGAACTGTGAATCTATGGAATAGTCTACCGCAGGAGCTGGTCACAGCAGGGACAGTAGATGGCTTTAAAAAAGGGTTAGATAATTTCCTAGAACACAAAAATATTAGCTCCTATGTGTAGAAATTTTTCCTTCCCTTTTCCCTTCCCTTGGTTGAACTTGATGGACATGTGTCTTTTTTCAGCCGTACTAACTATGTAACTATGTAACTATGTAACTGCGTTTTGGGCACTTAATATGCACTTTTTAGAGCAACAAGGTTAAATGAAGTTTAAATACTGATTTTAATTAAATGTATTAATTAGGGCCTGCTCACATCAGCGTTGGCTTTCCGTTCAGGGGTTCCGTCGGAGGTTTGATATCAATGGTGATGGAAACTTTGCTGATACTTTCCATTTGTCACCGTTCCGGCAGGATTCAGTTTTTTCGACAGAATCAATAGCGCAGTCGTCTAGTTAGATAACTGCCTTACAATATTTTAATGTTATATTGATTTGAATTTATAAAAATTTAAATAAAAATTTAAATAATCAAACAAAAAAAACAAGAATATTAGGTGCAGATAGTCAGTGTTGCAATGTGTATGAATATAAGGATACAAAATATTTTGATGCATGCAACTGGTTTATATTGGGTGCATACCGCTAGAAAACAGTGGCGAATCATCATTAGGGCGGCTCGTGCGGCCGCCCAGGGCCCAAGGCTCCTAGGGGGCCCATGGTCGGCCGCACCGCACATAACCGCTTTGGCTCCCTCATGCCCGGTGGTGTCGCTAGCACCGAAGGGGGCCCTGGTGCTAGCGACAGCAACATTCACTTGTATCTGCATCCGCAGGACGCAAAAACAAATTAATGCTGTAGGCTGCAGGCCACATTAGGCCTGCAACCTATGAGGTGCTGGGAAGACTCCCTGCGTAGGCCAGCATGATGACGTCTCTGCATCACGCTGGTCTGCGCATGTGTCCCAACCGGAGCCTGTGCAGCGCTCCATCTGTCGCAGGAACGGGGCAAGGTAAAAACAATATTTTTTTGGGGGGGGAGGCCTGTGTGGAAATATACTGGGTGGCCTGTGTGGAAATATACAGGGGGAATTTCTGTGTAGCAGTATATAAAAAGGGGAAATGCTGTGTGGCACTATATACAATGGGAGAGCGCTATGTGGCACTATATATAAGGGGGGCTGTGTGGCACTATATACAAGGGGGGCTGTGTGGCACTATATACAAGGGGGGCTGTGTGGCACTATATACAAGGGGGCTGTGGCACTATCTACAGGGATCTGTGTGTGGCGCTATCTACTAAGGGGGGCTGTATGGCACTATTTACAAGGGGGGAAGGCTGTGTGGCGCTATCTACAGGGGTCTGTGTGTGGCGCTATCCACTAAGGGGGGGCTGTGGGGAACTATATACAAGGAGGGGCTGGCTGTGTGGTACTATATACAAGAGACGGGCTGTGTGGCACTATATACAATAGGGGGGCTGTGGCACTATCTACTAAGGGGTGCGGTGTGGCACTCTCTACTTAGGGGGGGCTGTGTGGCCCTAGCTACTAGGGGGGGCTGTATGGCACTATATATAAGGGTGGGAGGACTGTGGCGCTATCTACGGTGGGAAGGGGGCTGTGTGGCGCTTTCTGCAGGGGCTGTGTGTGGCGCTATCTACAGAGGACTTTGTGTGTGGTGCTATATGCAGGGGGCTGTGTATGGCGCTATCTACAGGGGGCTGTGTGTGGCGCTATCCACAGGGCTCTGTGTGTGGCACTGTTTACAGGAGGCACAAAGGGGGCATTATTACTGTGAGGGCACAAAGGGGGCACAGTTACTGATGGGGCACTTTTATTGTGTCGATCAATGAGGAATCATTATTACCATCTGGGGCACTGTGGATTACGAGTTTGTTTAGAAGATGGGGAATAAGGCGGGGGTGTGCTAGAAAAGCGAGAAACCAACATGTCTGCGTGTCAATTTCTGCAGAGATTAGTCATGGCTGAAATAAGTCCTCACAGTGGTCTGGGCCGGATGGAGAAAAAAAGGGAAAGTGAACGAGAAGACATAACCTGTGAGTCACTAGATATAAATGTGCTGTAATCACTTATATTGTCTGGAGAGCTCCTGTGTACAACTGGCATCTTCCACTATATGGTCACTACATTGTGGTAATATTGGTCTTTGCATAGTGGTTTTCATTCAGTAACAGTATGGGGGTATTATTCAATCACCATGGTTATGGTATAGCGATATTATTCAGTAACAGTATGGGGGTGTTATTTAGTCACTTTGTGATCATAGTGTTGTGGTATTATTTAGTAACAGTATGGGGGTATTATTCAGTCACTATGTGGTATAGTGTGGCGGTATTATTCAATAACAGTATGGGGGTATTATTCAGTCACTATGTGATCATGGTGTGGTGGTATTATTTAGTAACAGTATGGGGGTATTATTCAGTCACTATGTGGTTACGATGTGGCGGTATGATTTGGACCTTATATTGTGTTATGATTGGTAATATTGGTCTTATAATAGTTAATTGTGTTCAATAACAGTATGCAGGTAATATTTCATCTGGTATAGTTGTATGATATAATAAATGTATATAGATCTTTTTTTTGTGTTAGAGAGGGGACATATGCTTTGGGGCTTGCAACACTACTGGACGTGCTAGAAATCAGCGATGCAGTTCTCTGCACATCGCCTTCTGAATTGACTGCATTATTCATACAGTAAGGGTGTGTTCACATCTGTGTCGGGGTTCCTTTGATGGCTTCATCAGACCTTTCCATTGGAGGAACCCATCAACGGAAAGTCAAATTGAAACCATAGCTTCCGTTTGCATTACCATTGATTTCAATGGTAATGTTTCCATTGCAAATTGTTTCCGTTTGTCTCCATTCCATAAGGTTTCCATTTTTTTTGAGGAATTCATAGTGCAGTGGACTCATAGACTTTCTATTGAGACCATACACTGCTTGGAGGAATGGCGATCAGAAACAAAGTGGCACAGCGCTCACTCAAGCCATTCTACAACTTCGTTTAAGCGATTGGTGGGGGCCGCAGCGCTTGGATCCCCACCGATCAAAACTTCTGACATTTCACTATGACATGTCAAAAGTTTTTTGAAAAGTTTAGTTACACTTTAAAGAGGGGTGTTAAAATTTTCTATTTGATGTGTTAAAGGCTATGTACACCTTCTAAAAACTACTTTTTTAGATACAGCTGCTTTGTTTCCTGTATATATAGCAGCTGCATATAGCACTAAAACCTGCATTCTGTCAGGTCCGTGGGTCTCTGACACGCAGGATCGAGCTGTTATTGATTACATCTAAGTTCATATACTACAGTTTTATATTTGAAAAAAATTATTAATAGGATTGTTTGTTTTAATGTTTTAATAAAAGTTCAAAGAAGAAAAGCGTTGTTTAGGCATCTTGCAAGGGAAAAGGGGGTTGGGGGGTTGCATTGCGTGTAAGGGAGGAGGGGCCCATGGTACACTCCGCCACTGTATGCAAATATAATCTTCCTCATTTACACATTCTATCTATAGCCTTGGCTTATATCAGATGATATGGCGGCACATCGTAGTTTTAAATCCTGGCTATGCCCATAGTGTTATGTTGAATCAACAGGTGGGCTATTCTGCTGAATTGGCAGCTGGTGTTTTAATACCTAACAATACAAAACTTTAGTAGTGCAACTTATTGCATTACATATATTCAGAAAAATGTGCGGCACTCTTGAACAAAAGTGGTGTGCCAGAGATAACACCAAAATAGAAGGCTACTGAAATATCATACCCAGCAAATCCAAAGAGCTTAACACATCCTTCTACTGTGTTTTGGTAATTGGAAATGTAAATTAATTTGCCATTGAAGGCTGTGATAAAAAGCTAAAAACAATCAGTCTATCTCAAGAAATCTGTGATTCAACAGCCACACAGTTGCCTCTATAATCTGAATGGGGAATGGTAAGTACTGTTTGGCCGCTTAAACCCTTTTTCCCCCGCTCATTTGAACAATTGACTATGACAGTATAGAAGGATGTTTATATTGACCATCCCATCAGTAGAAGACGTTTATAACGTAATAAAGACATATGATAGAATTCACAGCATAATAAAGAAATAGGATCTGATTTCAAATAACACAATAATGGTGTTTTCTCAACACAATGATCCTCATTTATTTCCTCACGTAAAGTTAACAACATTTGAAAATATATATAGTTAGAAAGATCACACCTTTCTGCTTCCTATGAATGTTTCTATGTTCTCTTATTGTTACTTTATGTTGCCCCTGTATACAAAGACTATATGTGGCCATTTTATTTGGTGCACATGACCAGATGGCTACACTACATCTCTTGCCTGGTTCTTGGGAGTGCTCACAGAAGCTCGATGCTTGGTCAGCTGCCTGCCTAATTCAGATGAATAGGATGACTCTGGGCATGAGTAGTAGCTGCAAGTTGGTATTTCCATTTCTACTCAGAAAGCTCTAAACAGAGCTGAACTTTTATTGTAAGCCCCTCTGTAACTGTGGCTTCTACTGTAAATTTCTCCTACTTTGACACTTACTGTATAATGGTCACAGGAGCATAACTATAGGGGGTGCCAAGGTATACATCCCCCTTAGACCTCTCTGCCTTCTAAGAAGACACTAGAATTAAAAATGGCACAGGGTAGAAGGGAAGCCAAAACAGACGTTCTTGAGATTGAAAAACTCTTTAACCTAATAATCAGTCATACTATAAATAGACTAGCTTTTATACCAGGCGTTGCTCGGGAGGTTGACTTACGGTATAGATAGAGTAAAAGCTCACTATTTAAATACCTCTCAGTATGAATTTAATTTCTACCTCTCAATATGAATTTAATTGCTAGAGAGTGTAAATAATGTTATTGGAAGCATAAAAGAAATTAAATGAAGCAATATATTCATTTATATAGTGTTGATTTAGGACTGCATGTTTCTATTCCAACGCTTTCTTGTAAACAATGTTTTTTGTCTTTTTTTCCGGTGCCAAAATGTAAAGATTCTTTCCAGTGCCGACTCTGGAGCAAGCAACATATAGTTGCCCATGGGAAAAACAGGGACTTTGAAGGTGTATTCCTGCCACTTTCAGGGATTGACCTTGAGCCTTGTTAATTGTCATTGCAAAGGCTAGGCGTACTGGGAACTGTTGCCTCTTGAACTCGAAAGGAACATCATTTGGAGTGAGGGGAATGCGAGGGATAAAGACAACTTCCCCCTTGGCACACCATGGTAGTATGGTGGCCTCGATGACGTGATCCATCAACTTCTTGACACACAGCCTCGTCCCGTTGCAAAGTTTCGGAGCATCAATATTTCTCAACAGCATGATAGGTGAGCCAACCTTCAACATAAATCGATGGGCAGGTAAGCCATGCGGCTCGAGAGAGTTGAGAAATTCTGTTGGATAGTACACCACCTGATCGGGGTCAATAACTGTGTTGGTGGACTTGTACAGCTTTTCTTGACCTGGCAGAGTCATTTGAATTTGCTGATTGATGGCGTTGACAGAATCATTCTTTGGAGCCAGTATTGCCCGTTGACATAACCATTCATGATCTCTGTAGTTGAAGGTGATGTTGGGAAAGACACTGTTTGTAAGTTCTTCCACCGACTTGGGAAAATTTGCGAAATCATCATGGAAATTGATCAGATCCGTCCCATTGTCAACTTGAACATCTCCATTCCCCAGATTGAGTAATCTGCTGGCAAACTCACCAGCTGTGGCATCTCCATGCAGATGAACTCGCATATTGGTAGTCAGATTCATCTTCTTCACATGCCTCCACAACACCGACTGCTTCAAACAAGCTTTCAATTCATCTGCTGGTGTTCCCTTTGGAACAATAGGCAACCTCTGACGGAAATCACCGGCCAACACAAAGACGACCTCCCATGGCTGTATTGTTTCCACGCAAGTCCTGCAGAGTTCGATCCAGAGCTTAAAGCGCCAACTTGTGTGCCATCATGCATTCATCCCAGACAATCAAACATTCTTGCAGGACATTTGCCACACCAGTACATTTGCTGATGTTACAAACAGGATACGCATCTCGAGTCAAGTTGAGAGGTAATTTGGACGCTGAATGGGCATATCTGCCACCATCAAGCAATGTTGCCGCAATGCTTGAGGAAGCAACAGCCAGAGCTATGGATTGTTGTCGGATCTTTGCCAACAACAGGTTTATAACAAACGTCTTTCCTGTTCCGCCAGGAGCATCCAAGAAGACAACACCACCAGTGTTTTTCACAACCATGTCCAAGATCTGATTGTACGCCGTTGTTTGGTCAGCAACCAAAAGAAGTTCATTCGTTGCAAGATAAGTCTCCAGAGCGTTCATGTCATAGCTTGTTTCTCAAAGCAATTCCCGTCCAAGTCTTATGTCGTTGTTCCTTTCCGTCGCGGGAAGTCCCAGTTGCTCAAGTCTCTTTCCAACCATCATGAGGGTCTTTTCTTCAAGTAGGATCAATGACATTTGAACATTTGCGGAGTACAGCTGTCCAATTAGAGTCCCGGGTTTTGCCGTTGTGCTTGCAGAAGAACATCCTCCAAAAGGTGCTCTTTGTACTTTTCCCACAGTTCAAGTGGCTTGGATGGTCCAAACGTCGTGAGTATGACAGCAAATAGGTTTCGTAAGCTTGCTGGTAATTGGCAGGTTGTTGCTTCCTCTAAAGTCTTGTCCCAATGAAAATCACTCTCAAGTAGTCCCCTTTCTTGATATGCTTGCCGATAGGTTGTATAAACATGGCCGCCAACAGTCTTGAGGCTAACAAACGATGTAAGGCCTGCTACTATGTGAAGAAGCAACCGACGGAAGAAGCATTCGTGGTTGTTTGGGTGCACTGTGTAGACTCTGCCAAGAGCATCACTTGACTTGATTCCAACATGACCTTCAACTGGTGTTTCTTGGACTCTTCGCTTGAAAACTCTTGTAGATTTATTTCACGTATAATACTTGGAACATCGCTGTATAGAAGTGTCGTTGCAAAGTCATCTTGTTGGTAAAGCTTGAAGAATGCTGTCAGCGTGGTGTCTTTGGGCTGCAAAACTTGTTGTGCAGCAGTTTCCTTGGTGAAGTAGACTCTCTGACCATTTTCCAAGTGGACGTTGAAATGAACTACCGTTGGATAGCGGTCGTGAATTGGAAAGTCCAAAATTCGCCATACAGCCTCGTTGCTACTGATATAACGTCCAGTTTGGAAGCGATCGATTTAATCAATTGTTCTTTCTTGTCTTTCTTGGTGATTGATTTAATCAGTTGTGCTTCCTTATCTTTCCAAGCCAAATGCTCCTTGATCCGATCCTTTGTTGACATATTTGTAGATGTACTGTAGCTTTCAGCGTGATGTGCCTTCTGATTGAAATGGATGAAGCGAAATCGCTCCATTTCGATTTTGTCATACAAATCAACCAAAAACTGATGGAAAAGATTTAGACACATCAAGAGGTGATTTGAATGGCTCACCCGCATCATAATTCGATAGGCGTAGAAGGCCATGCAAGAAACTTTTTTCCTGGCGGTAACATTACCGGTACTTGAATTTGTTTGGAAGATTTGAATATTGTATCCGTCTTCACCTTGCCAAAAGATCAGTGGGTACTTAGGTGCGTCATATGATCGATGGGTTTCAGAAACTCTCTGCAGTTGATTATCACGCTTCTGCAGCACAATTCCCGATTTTCAAATTCCCCAACGATGATGACAGCAACTTCATTGACAGTTGGTACGTTGTATCGCCGCTCATGCTCTCCTGTTGGCCTTCGGTCAGCCTTGATGACCACTTTTTTAGTTATCCGAAGTCATCATTTCCAAAGAGCTCTTGAATATCTCGACATAACAGTGATGTTCGTGAAGCATCTGCTGCAGTTCCAACAAAATGTCGGCCCGAGTTCCAGGGACGTTGCTCTGTCATTGCTGAACTTGAAGCTTTTCATCGCCCATGAAATAAATCTGCAGAAACTTTGGTGGTTCTTTGGGCAATGGCAGGAGCGATCCAAGACGATGGCAAACTTGTCCCTGAATTTTGAAGGTGGGCATGAAGCCTCTCTCTCAAATTTCGTTCACACCAAACAAAGTCATCTGAAAGCAAGAGTTGTAGCACCTCAAATTTCCCAGAAAGTGCTTGGTTTGGGGAGTGTTCGCAGTCATCAGTGACTTGAGTGGTTCTGGTTGTGCAGTAAGTGGGGGTAGTTGAACCTTGTCAGCAGAGCAGCACATTCCAGGCAGCTCTGACTACCACCTCTGGGCTTCACAATGTTCACAGGTCGTGTCCATGTTTCCAATATTGACCAAGTCGTGCAGATCATATTCAATTGTTGGGTCGTATTGCATAGCAGCTTTGTACATGCAATCCCAAGATGTTCGTCGAGAAACAATATTTCTTGCGCCTTGTGCTCGAACCCGATGATCAGTCGCTTGAGGTGTTTCTTCAGGTCTTGCGGTCGTTTGTCGCAATCTTTGATCTTCAAGCCGAGCATTGGTCATTTCTGGCGTTTCTGCTGCTCGACTTTTGTTCAGGAGTTTTTCATTTGGGAGCCATGGTCAGTGGAAAGTAAATTTCAGTAAAAGTGACTTTTAAACCAATCAAAAGTGGTTAAAGGAGGCAAACTTTGTTCGATGTCCAATACAATCACAAATCGCTATTGGTTTGTTTTTCAACCAATCAAATGGACTTTTAAACCAATTAAAATGTGCAAAAGGAGGCAAACTTTGTGAATTGTCCAATCCAATCAAAAATCGCTAAGGGTTTGTTTTAAAACCAATCAAAAATCGTGTTGGTTTGTTTTTCAACCAATCAAAAATCGCTAAGGGTTTGTCTTACAACCAATCAAAAATCGTGTTGGTTTGTTTTTCAACCAATCAAAAATCGCTATTGGTTAGCTTTTCAACCAATCAAAAATCAGGCTGCTCACACCAACTGCCTTTGACTGTAACAAGATGGCTGCCGTCACCACAGTAACCAGCACAGCACATTGAGCCACATTTATCAAAACTGTTTAATAGAAAAACATATCCTGTGGCCCATAGCAACCAATCAAAGCTCAGCTTTAATTTTTTTTCCCACTGCGCTGGAAATATGAAAGCTGCACTGTGATTGGTTGCTAAGGTCAACAAATCCAGTTTTTCTATTAGACAGTTGTGTTAAATGAGGTTCAATCTTCTCCCATAAGTTACAAGATGTCTGCCATTGCAACCAGCACAACACATTGTTCTCATATAAGGCACAAGATGGCTGGTATCACCATAGCAACCAGCACAATGCATTCTTCTGACATAAGCCCCAAGATGGCTGCTATCACCATAGTAACCAGCACAACACATTCTTCTCATATAAACTGCAGTGGCTCTCATTATGAGACATATACTGTATAACATTGTCATTTTCAGTAAACACTAACATTGAAAGTCTAATTTATATCAATAACCAAAAGAAATGTCTGTAACATGGATATAAAAATGAACGTTATAATGGATTGTGTCCATAATAAATCTGGAGACATTTCCATTACAGAGACGTCCCCGTTACTGCACAGAGCGTTAGTGTGTGGATGAACAAATAGGTTATAATCTCACTCATACCCCTCCCCTGTACTATTTATCATTACCAGTCAACCCAAATCCATAGTAGCAAAGCATTGATGACTCGCCCCCTTTCGGCCTGAAAACACACATTTGCATAAACACCACCTTTCCTAACCCGGCTCGCTTGACTGTCTCCCACAAAATGGGGTTGTTGGCAAATATACCAAAATACACAACCTGCCTATATATACTAACCTTTATCCAGTATAGTAGAAGGACTGTGATATCTCCCATGTTACATGTAGGAAGTTGTTCTGATCATGTCCCAGGAAAACACAGCAGAGATGGCTTCTCTTTGTAGCAGGAGATTGAGTACGGTCTTGTGAGGAATATTGTGCTCTCCTGGATGTGGAGTCTGGTGGCAGCAGGCGGTGTATTAGATGTGTGTCTGGTCTCTGAATAATGTACCGGGAGGCAGATTATGATGTCAGCAGCAGCAGTGTGACATCACTCTGGTTGTTACATTCCTACCAGCAGCCAATCAGGCAAGCTTTAATAATTTCCAAAGCATGTATTAAAAAAAATATATATATATTAAAAGTTAAAAAAAACCTTTTAATATATATATAATATATATATTTATATATATAATATATATATTTAATAAATATATATATATATTTAATATATATATTTGGTATCGCCGTAATCGTATTGACCCAGAGAATAAAGTTAACATGTTGTTTTGATTGCACAGTGTATGCCGTAAAAACGGCGCGCAAAAAACCATGGAGGAATCACTGTTTTTTTTCATTTTCTACCCCACAAATAATTTTTTTCCCGTTTCCTAGTACATTATATGGCAAAATAAATGGTGCCCGCGGGAGAAAGAAGAGACATGCCCTATCTTCGTGCGTTTTCTCCTCTGACATAGCATTGACATCAATGAGAGGCAGAGAAAGCGTATGTCGCAGAGTTTTTTGCCCGTAGCACTCAATGGCCGCGGGCGAAAAACGCAGCAAAAAACGCAGCGAAAATCGCGGCAAATGACGTGCAGGAACGACAAAAGCTACCTCAAAATCCCAAACAGAATTTTAGAATTTTCCTCTTGCAAAAAGCTCTGTGTGAACACAGCCTAAGGGGGTGGAAAGAGAGGGCAGGGTAACTTAAAAATGTAAATTAATGTTGTTTATGCATGGAATTTGTATATTGCATTGAATAAAGAAATTTAAACTAAAAATAAATAAAAAATAATAATCCTCCAGTTATTTACATCTCTTTGTGAATTGTAAATTACATTAATTTAGTATTTTTGGGAATCACTTATGCAGAAAACTTAAAGAGCACACACTTAGGAAACATTAGATAATAAAATCCATCCCTTGGTGTTTGTATTTGATGGTATACTGTTGGTATGATACCATGCAGACTCTTTCTCATCTGTACGAAGAGGAGATTATTACCATTGGCAAAGCTACTGAGAGCACTGTTCTATTGATATAAAAATGTCAGAAAATGTCACTGCTAAAAAAATAGAGAAAGATGGATTACTTTGCTAAACCTTTCCCTGCAGTTTTTGGAAAATATGATATGTTAATTATACAATGTGAGAAAAAAACCTTTTTACTCATACTATATTTTAACAGTTCAATATTTGTACATATATACACTTCAGAACTTCATGTTTACATCTATAAAAAATTATAGATAGATTATAGATGATAGATAGATAGAGAGAGAGAGAGAGATAGATAGATAGATAGATAGATAGATAGATAGATAGATAGATAGATAGATAGATAGATAGATAGATAGATAGATAGATAGATAGATAGATAGATATGGGATACAGAAACTAAGAAATGATCGCAGCACTCCAAAAGTAGTTGCAAAAAGAATTGTGGTTTACTTAACCCATGAGGAAATTGCTACATTTCAGTCCTCTCAACAGGACCTTTCTCAAGGAATAGTGATATGTGCCAACCAGGGTTTTATGCCCTTCGATTGTGATTACTTCATCAGTGGTCATTAGTACAAAAAATATAAAAAAACAAACAGTAGTGTATTTTAACCCCTTCCCGCACCTTGGCGTCCATGCACGTTCAGATGAGCAGAAACTTCGCGCACCTGGGCATGCAGTTACGTCTGTGCTTTAACAGTTAACCGCCACACGGTGCTACACCGCAGCGGCGGTTAACTGTGCAGGGTGTCTGCCCTGCTCTCCCCATTGCCGATCAGCGGCCCGTCGCCGCTGAAATCGGCAATTAACCCCTTCGATGCGGCGGTCGATTGCGATCGCTGCATTGAAGAGGTTTAGAGCAGATCGGCAGCCCCCCACAAGCATTTGCGGGGGCTGGCAATCGTTGTCACGGCAACCGGAGGCCAGACAATGGCCTCCGGGCTGCCATGTATGGAAGCCTCGCAGGATCAGCCTCCGGACGGCTCTCATAGGCTTCCTATCAGAGTGACTGTCACGTCACAATGACAGTTAGAACACATTACACTACGTAGGTAGCGTAATGTATTCTAGCAGCGATCAGAGCTGCAAGTCTAAGTGTCCCCTAGTGGGACAAGTAAAAAAAGTAAAAAAAAGATAATAAAAATGTTTGAAAAAAAAGTGTAAAAATAAAAGTTATAAGTGACATAAACAAAAAATTTTTTTTTTCCTATAATAAGAATTTTATTATAGGAAAAAAATTAACACGTTAAAAAAAAGTACACATAATTGGTATCACTGCATTCATAACGACCCCAACTATAAAACTCTAATATTATTTTTCCTGCACGGTGAACGTCGCAAAAAAAATAAGTAAAAAAACAAAGCTAGAATCACTATTTTATGGTCACTACTCCTCCCAAAATATACAATAAAAAGTGATCAAAAAGTTGCATGTACGCCAAAATGGTACCAATACAAACTACAATCCGTCCCGCAAAAAACAAGCCTTTATACAGCTTTTCTGACTGAAAAATATAAAAGTTATGGCTCTCAGAATATGGTGACAAAAAAAAACAAAACTATTTTATAAATAAGTGATTTTATTGCGCAAAGGCTGCAAAACATAAAAAAAACTATATACAATTGGTATCGCCATAATCATATTGACCTGCAAAATAAAGTAAAATGTAATTTATAGCCCAGGGTGAACGCCATAAAAAAAAGAATAAAAAACATTATCAGAATTGCTGGTTCTTGGTCACCTTGATGGAATAAAAACTCACAAAAAAAATCGCACGTGCCCCAAAATGGTACCAATGAAAACTACAGTTAGTCCCGCAAAAAATAAGCCCTCACTCTGCTCTGGTGAAGAAAAAATAAAGAAGTTCTGGCTCCCAGAATATGGCGATGCAAAATGTGCAGTGTTCCAAAAGCCGATAAGATTGGGCGCCATTTATCGATGCGACACTGGCCACTCATCTGCGGATTATTATTTATTTACCACATTATTATATCCTCTTATTATGCCCTGATGTTCTCCGCACAGATTACATATGCCTCCACATCATAAACTGAAATACCAGCAAAACACAAACCAGAACAACTACCAAGCTAAATCTGCGCTCCAAAAGCCAAATTCCGCTCCCTCCCTTCTGAGCCCTACAGCATGCCCAAACAGCAGTTTACGCCCACAGATCTGGCATCGCCATACACGGGTGAACCCGGTTAATATTTTATGAGGTATTTTTCTTCAGTGGCACAAACTGGGCACAACATATTGTGCACTAAAATGGCATATCAGTGGAAAATTTTAATTTTCACCGCGCACAACCCGTTGCGCTTTAACCCCTTTGTGCACCACGACTTAATAGCATGTCGTGGTGTGGGGGATAATGTATGGAGCGGGCTCATGCGCTGAGCCCGCACCATACCCTGCGGGTGTCGGTTGTGTATTAGAGCTGACACCCAGGACTAACGGACAGAAACAGCGTTCGCGCTTTTACAGTTGCCTGTAAAATTGACAATGTACTGCAATACATTAGTATTGCAGTGTATTGTACCAGCGATCTACTAATTGCTGGTTCAAGTCCCCTAGGGGAACTAATAAAATGTGTAAAAACAAAGTAAATAGTTATTATTAGTGAAAAAAAATGAAATTAATATTTCAAGTCCCAAAAAAAACCTTTTCACATTTTTTTCTCTAAAGTAATGTCAAAAAATAGAAAAAATACACAAAGTTGGTATCGCTGCGTCCGTAAAAGTCAGAACTATTACAATATACCATTATTTAACGCGCACGGTGAACACCGTGAAAAGTAAAGAATGTAAAACTAAAAATCGCTATTTTTTTGGTCACCTTGTCTCTACCAAAAAATTCAATAAAAAGTGCTCAAAAGGTTGTATGTACCAAAAAATGGTACCAATAAAAATTACAGCTCATCCCGCAAAAAATACGCCCTAACACCATTCTATTGACGGAAAAATAAAAAAGTTCAGCTCTTGGAACGCGGGGAGGGAAAAACTAAAAAGAAAAAGCAAAAAATGGATCAGTCCAGAGAGGGTTAATTACTTTCTAATGAAAAAACAGGATTTTTCCTCCTTTATGCTTTGTGAAATTGAAAAAATTCAACATTTTAGTGGAAATAATGTTGATATTCATTTTCACGGCCTAATTCTAATAAATTCTGCAAAAGACCTGTGGGGTCTAAATGCTCACTATACCTCTAGATAGATGTTTAAGTGGTGTAGTTTCCTAAATGGGGTCACTTTCGGGGGGTTCCCACGGTTTTGGCCTCTCATGGGCCTTGAAAATGCGACATGGCACCCTAAAACCATTTCAGCTAAATTTGAGCTCCAAAAGCCAAATAGCGCTTCTTCCCTTCCAAGCCCCGCTGTGGGTCCAAACATATTTCCGTAATCGGGAGAAATTGTTTTACAAATGCTGGGGGGCTTTTTCTCCTTTATTCTTTGTAAAAATAAAAAATGGCTATGTTTTTTCAGAAAAAAAGTCGATTTTTACCTTTACAGACTAATTCCAATGAATTCAGCAAAACAACTGTGTGGTAAAAATGCTAACTTTACCCCTAGAAAAATTCCTTGAGGGGTTTAGTTTCCAAATTGGGATTAGTTTTGGGGGTTTCCACTATTTTGGTCCCTCCAGTGCATTGCAAATGTGACACGGCACTGAAAACTATTCCAGCAAAATCAGAAATCCAAAATCCAAATGGTGCTCCTTCTCTTCTGAGCCCTGCTGTGGGTCCAAACAGCGGTTTATTACCACATATGGGGTATTGCTATAATCGGGAGAAATTGCTTTACATTTGTTGTTTTTTTTTTCTCCTTTATTCCTTGTAAAAATTAAACATTTCTACATTTTTTCAGAAAAATAGTAGATTTTCATCTTCACATACTAATTCAAATAAATTTAGCAAAACAACTGTGGGTTCAAAATGCTAACTATAACCCTAGATAAATTCCTTGAGGGGTGTAGTTTCCAAAATGGGGTCACTTTTGGGGGTCTTTACAGTTTTGGCCCCACAAGACCTCTTCAAACTTGACATGGTGCCTAAAATATATTCTAAAAAAAAGAGGCCCCAAAATCCTCTAGCTGCTCCTTTGCTTCTGAGGCCTGTGTTTCAGTCTATAGCACACTAGGGCCACATGTGGGATATTTCTAAAAACTGCCGAATCTGGGCAATAAATATTTAGTTGCATTTCTTGGGTAAAACCTTCTGTGGTACAGAAAAAAATGTATTACAAATTAATTTTGGCCCAAAAAAATGAAATCTGTAAATTTGACCTCTAATTTGCTTTAATTCCTGTGAAACGCCCAAAGGCTTAAAACACTTTCTGAATGCTGTTTTGAATACTTTTAGGGGTGTAGTTTTCAAAATGGGGTGATTTATGGGGACTTCAAAGCCACTTCAGAACTGAACTAATCCCTGAAAACATAGCCTTTTGAAAGTTCCTTGAAAATATGAGAAATTGCGGCTAAATTCTAAGCCTTGTAACGTCATAGAAAAATAATAGAATGTTCAAAAAACGATGCAACCATAAAGTAGACATATGGGAAATGTAAACTAGTATCTATTTTGAGTGGTATTAATATCTGTTTTACAAGCAGGTACATTAAAATTTAGAAAAATGCTAATTTTCTCCAAATAAATCTTGAATTTATCGACCAAATTTTTTCACTAACATATTATTTAACATAGCTCCATGTAACTCAAGGTATACAATCCACACCTCCATGTGGAGGTGAACATTTGTAAACATAACGGTCTATTATACATCGTATAAAGGGCTATTTTTACGTTTTAATCAAAGTGAGATGTCTATATAGAGGTCTACGCATATACAGGATATTAGAGCCATTATAATAAGCAAAAAGCTTCTGTCGACGGTAGACACCAATGATTTTACTGCAATATAAAAAAAATATTTAAATTGAAGAATAGAATACGGAGAAAAAAAGCCACGGCGCCACTATGTGTGGATCAAGGAAATTGGAGGTGAGATAGGGAAGGGGATATATATTCTCACCGTGAGGTTGGAGGAGTTCAGCACTGGAATCCACGGGGTAGCTGCTGCCAGATCCGGGCCGGTCACCAAGGTGGCCGCTTGGGTACGAGAGAAATGCAAATAGAACAAGCGGATCTACAACGGCGCTGCTAATTGATGTGGACGAGATAAATCCCGAAGTCAAGTAGTAAGTTTGAATAAACTCTTTTATTCGCAACGCGTTTCAGCGCCGAACTGGCGCTTTCATCAGGCATAGGGATACAGAAAGCAAGACACAAGTTTATATAGGGCCAGTTCAGATTGAGCAATTGGGTAAAAAACCGCGAAAAACAAATCGGAAGGTCAAAGTTCACATTTAGCAATCCGATCTGCTATAAATAAATGAAAGTTTTAATACATAAGTAAAAGGGTATAATTAATAAGGGACTATACGTCCTATCGGGAAATGATAATAGAACATAGTAAAATACAACTAAGTGCAGTATATAAAAGACAGTTTATCATTCAAAAGTTTAAAACAATAGTTAGGAGTGAGTGAAAACTTGATTTTATTAGTGTATTCATGAATGAAAGGTATGTATGTGGAATACTATAGTATGTCAGTGGAAATGTTTATGTTTACATGTTGCCACGGAGACCCAATGTGTTACGGAAGCCGAGGCGTTCCATACCGGATGGAACGCATGGTGAACCGCATATGGTGGAACGCAAGGTGAACCGCATTCCGTCTCGGGTCGTGGATTTACTCGGACAGGAACGGGACCTTGGAGCGATTGTTCCAAAGAAGGAAGGAGAAGGGAAATATAGAAGTATGGGGATCGGAGGACAGGTGAGTGAGGATGGAATATTAGATATAAACTAGGGTCATGATGTGGCCCATATGCTAATTTGTCACCTGTCGGCGTCTACTTGTATAGAACGCTGGGCAGTTTTTAAAGAGTGAGCACAGTAGTACGGTAGTCTAAGCCAATATTCAAAGAGCAAAAATATACAAATATAACAATATATGCACATTAAGCTTTTTATTCATTTGAAAGGAACGAATGACTAAGTAAGCGCAAAAAATAGTGATAATACCAGGAAACTGTTTGGAGATGAGGTGTGACGGGGTACCGCAACAAATTTATTTAATTAATTTATTTAATTAATTTTAAGGAAGATATATGATTACATAAGGTGTTACAATGATGATTTATTAGGCAGCTAGTGTATTAATTAGTCCAATGAGGACTCTGCGATGTCGTTTAAACCAAGAGGATGAAGTGTATTCATTTTAAAGATCCAGTAGTTCTCCCTCTGTTTCAGCTTGCTAAATCTGTTTGGGACATCAACGTTAATGTGTTCTATTGGTGTAATTTTGATTTTGTTAAATTGGCAGTCATGTTTTTGGAGAAAATGTCGGGAAATGCTGTGTTTAAGGTAGCCAGTGTTTACATTAAACCGATGATTGTTAACCCTGGTTCTCAGACATTGGGTTGTTCTTCCAATATACTGCAATTGGCACGGGCACTCTAATAGATAAATAATGTATGAGCTGCCACAGTTAAGGAAAGTTTGTATGGTGAAGGATTCTTTGGTAACTGTGGATGTATAGTTATATTTTTTATGACTAATGGAATTGCAGCACAAGCAGCGCGAGTGTCCACATTTATATGACCCTTTTATATCAGAAAGAAAGTTAGTGTGTGGTATAAGATGCTTCCTTACTCTGCTAGGAGCCAGAATATTTTTTAACGTCAGGGATCGTCTGAAGGTGATATTCGGTTTGCATGATAATGTATCTTTTAGGAAGGGGTCGCTTTTAAGGATGTGCCAATGTTTGGACAGAATGTTCCTAATTGTTTTATTGCCTCTATTGTAAGTCGTAATGAAGTTAAGATTAGTGCTATTAGTGCTTAATTTGGAGTTCTTAGTAGATGGATTCAGACACGACACTTGAGTGAGTTCTGAAGCTTTGGACCGTGCCCCTTTTATAAGGTTAGTTGGGAAACCTTTATCTCTGAATCTTTTTTCAAGGATTGAGCATTCTTTGTTAAAATCTTTGTCAGTGCTACAAATTTTTTCTAATCCTTCTGAATTGGCCAAAAGGTATGTTTTTCAACCAGGGGCGGTGGTGGGCGCTTCTGAAGTTAATATAACTGTTAACGTCAACTTGTTTTATTTAAACATATGTCTAGAGATTTAAAGTCAACATTGAGTCCCTTGGGTCTCAATGTGTCTAAAGCAAAGATCCATTGTAACTCACACTTTTTCAAAGCCGTAAGTCTATCCCCACCCACTCGGGGAATTGGGATATGGTCCAAAATCATGAAACATAAATCTTGCTCACTATGACCCATATCAAAATATATTTAAAAATGGGCAAATCCTGTCTGTCTTTTCGAATCGTATACCTGTGGTTATTGAGACGTGTTTTCATTTCACAAATAGTTTTGCCTACGTATAGTAGACTAAATCGGCACCAAATGACGTATATTACCCTATCCGTATTGCATGTTAGAAAATGCCTTATCTTAAATTTGTGATTAGTATGAGGATGCATAAAGACATCGCCCTTCTTCATCAAAGAGTACTTAATGCACCCCAAACATGGGAAACTTCCCATCTTAGGAGGCCTTAAAAATGTTTGTCAGGATCCAGAAACAGCTGATTTAATGTCCGTCTTTACTAGTCTATATTTAAGATTGGTGGGACGTCTGTATGACATGAGGGGGCAATCTTTAAATTCTCAGTCCCTCTATAGCTGTGAAGGATGGAGTGGACAGAAGTTAATGTTTATAATAATTTTCTTCCTTTAATAAAATATAGACTATAGAGTTGTGTACATAATTGTGATGAAGCAATAGTAGGATTAGATAAGTATACGTGGCAAGATGGCCCCTGAACAGGGACTACGCACTAACAAAATACTAAGTCACTTCCTGGTATGAACGAACTATGAAGACATATCTAAAGGACCAGATAAGGGTGAACCTATCCAAGGATGACACAAAGTAACAAGAGGCTTACAGTGATACGTGCTTTTATAAAAGTGTGATAACATGTACCCACCCCCAGGAGAAAGGGGATATAGAACAAATGTGTGTAATAAATAAGTCAGTGACGCCTGATGCTGAGTGAGGAGCTTTGTACCAGACTCTGTGTGGTGTGATTCCTTTCGTACGAACTCAGCGTATTATCCCTGCCGGTTGAGACTGATTAGTACCCGAACATTTTGGCGCTCGACGTGGGGCCACACTCGAGGGATAAGCCGTGTCCGTGATCGACGACCCCCAGACGCCTCAACATCGAATCACCAGCCACGCTCCCAGGAAGTCTGATCAGCTTCAAATAAAACACGGTAAGGTTAAGTTCATGTTTATGAATATTGGCTCTTATCCGTGTGGGAGAGTGAGCAGGTGATAAGATACCGAGGTATTTGGAGTCGATCCCGGCCACACTCTCAGCGACAGAGAGTTAACCCGCTGTGTGGTTCCAAGAATCATAGTATAGATAGTCGCGTCTCGCCGGCATAGGTGATAAGTATAAGTGTGATAATTTAATTGGTCGCAGGGTATAGGTTGATACCATTAAGACGACAGGTGTAATAATTTAATTTAATTGGTCGCAGGGTATAGGTTGATACCATTAAGACGACAGGTGTAATAATTTAATTTAATTGGTCGCAGGGTATAGGTTGATACCATTAAGACGACAGGTGTAATAATTTAATTTAATTGGTCGCAGGGTATAGGTTGATACCATTAAGACGACAGGTGTAATAATTTAATTTAATTGGTCGCAGGGTATAGGTTGATACCATTAAGACGACAGGTGTAATAATTTAATTTAATTGGTCGCAGGGTATAGGTTGATACCATTAAGACGACAGAGACAGACAGTCAGTTATAATTGTGTTAAAAAAAAAAAAATAAATAAATAAAAATTGTGTTTTGTGTTCAGAAACATCGAGAATAAGGTTTCATTCTCAGGACGGTGTTAAATATAGAACAGTATGTTTAATGTGTTTAAAACAAAGAGACAGGCAAAGGAATGTGGTTCATTAACCGCAAAAGAGATAGTAGAAAAAAGAGAAGGCAAGAAGAATGTAGAAAATAGTAAGAAAGTTATGCACATAGGTGGCATATTTATAGATGGAAGAATGGGCTGCAGCTCTTAGGGAAAACAAGGGAAGATTAAGTGACGAAGGAAAGTTAGATGAAGCATTAGCTTGGCAAAGAACAGCCATAGCCATAACTAAAGACAAGTTTACTGAGCAAGAAATACGAGACAGAAAGGGTAAAATCATCAAATATGTGTATTACAAAGAACGTGTCCAGCCACCGCCCTATAATGGCGACGGTGGAATTCTAACTTCGTGGGAGTGTCCCAGTTGTGGTTAACAGAACCCGCCCCAAGTTGAATATTGTGTATCATGTCACTTTCCACGCCCCGATCCTCCCATATATGCCACGCCTTCGGCACCACTCCCCGCCCCAGGAGGCCATCTTGGTACACCTAAACCTGTTGTTCCGTTATATCCGGTACTCACACAAGAAGGTGGATTTTATAAGCCCCCTCCGTAGGATGTGGCCACGCCCGGCCCAACCAAATCAGTATGAAATAATCACCTTGTTAATTTTGTCATTTGTAGTGTTTTTTCTATTTACAGAAGTTCCAGTTTTAGTTCACTGATGAAACAACACGTCATCATAATATAGAGATGGTGGCCGTCAGATTGTACGGTTAAACATTAACGTAGATAATTCCTGTACAATGGTGTGATAAATGATTGCAGATACGTATGTTGTTTTGCCGGCATTGAAAGTGTTAAGATTGTGAGAAGCTGCGAGTTTGTGACCTCCCTCCCCCCTAAAGTGTGCTGTGTTTGAGAGGAGGAGGAGGGGGGCTGACTGGGTGCAGTCTGCAGGGCTGATGAGACAGAGGGATCTCAATATGCACTGCTGAGATATATATATATCAGTAATGTCTACAAACCTAAATACATTTCTTCTCTTTTGCGCAAGCGCTGTTGGTTATAAAAGTTACGATATTTATGTGTTATGATGTGATCAGATTTCATGTGTTTTGATGTTAATTCAGATGTATTAAACTACAGATACTGTGAGACACGGGGTTTTGAAAATGTATGTGCCCCCCACCGTTCCCTATTTTTATATACTGTTTATTGGTTTGCAGTAATTAATGTGATCAGAGATAATATTTTCTGTTTTATTGAATAACTAACTACAATTGTTTTGTTTTTGATTTCACACATGAGTTATGTCATTGTAAAGATCAAATGTTTGTCAGGAAAAAGTCATTTTTGTTTCAGGCTGTTGTACATTACAGAGGGTTAAATTAGTGTTATGTTGAGATGTAGTTGTGAACTCTGCTACATCACTCTCGCAGAGTCCACAAAGGGGGGAAGGGTGAAGGAACTGATCAGGTACAATTTTGGTTTATGTGTAAGAGACCATCCCCCTCCAGCAAAGTTACACAGGAGGCGATGTGACATCACTCACACGAGTCTTTATGGATTTAGATGAGGGAGAAGGCAAAACAAAACTTGTCTGGACATTGTTAATTTGATGTAAAGTTTTTGGGAATGTTTTATTTTTATTTGTTTTTGTATTAATCAAGTATTTGCAGAACCTGATAAAAGTGAGATTCTCAAAGTATTCTGGATTATCAGCTGAATGAGGAGGAGTTGTGTTTGGTAGCGGCTTGTGACACCAATCCATGGAGTACCTCTACGCAAGCATATACTTTGTACTGTACTGAACAAAATGGACATGACACTGCGGTTCTCACACAAAGTCATGGACCACAGCAGAGCCCGATAGTATATTATTCAGCTAGACTAGACCCTGTGGCCCGAGGTTCCCCATCATGTGTGAGAGCTATCATTGCTGTAAATTCAATGTTAAACAAGGCCTCAGATTTGGTCCTGGCATTTCCACCACATGATATATATATTACTGCTATTCTAACTCAAGTACAACCTAAGCATTTGTCCACTGCAAGACATTTGAGATTAACCTGTGCTCTTCTTCTTCCTGAGCAGGTTACTTTACACCGCTGTACTACATTGAACCCAGCTACCTTACTGCCTTTGGAGCAAGGGGGGAGAAGACGTAGGTAAAGTATGGTCACAATTTTTGTCTGAAACTGATGAACATGATTGTATGGCCCTTATGGCCCAGGAAACAGTGGGCTTCGCACATGTAAAAGATACCCCACTCCAAAACCCAGACCTAAATACTCTTTGTGGATGGTTCAAGGTATTTTGTAGAAGGATCTTTTCTTACAGGATATGCAGTAACCACCGAAGATGTAGTCCTAGAAGCAGCCTCCTTACCAGCGTCCCGCTCAGCACAAGAAGCGGAGCTTAAGGCCCTGGCAGCAGCATGCCAACATGCAGAAGGAAAGACAGCAAATATATACACTGACTCTCGATATGCATTTGGGATTGCACACGATTATGGCCCCATATGGAGGGCAAGACAATTTTTGACCTCTGCAGGTACACCTGTAAAGAATGCAGACTTTGTAAAATATTTGATGGCGACCCTGATGTTACCCACAGAAGTAGCAGTAGTAAAGATAAAAGCTCACACTAAGGTGAGTTCACCAGAGACAAAAGGAAATGCCCTGGCAGACGAAGCGGCAAAGCAAGCAGCACAGAAGCTACCCGTGTTAGCAGCCGTATGTCAGATAAAAGATCCAGAGGAAACAAGACCAGCTGTAAGCCCGGAACTACGGCAAAAAACTTCAAGGACAAGCAACAAAAGAAGAAAAAGACAAGTGGACGGCCCAAGGAGCAACGCTACGAAAAGATGGCCTCTGGCAATGCCAGAATAAACTGTGCCTGCCTAAGACAATGTTCCCAATGATGGCCCAGATAACACATGGAGAGACACACCAATAAAAAACGGCAATGATGGACTTGGTAAACAAGGTGTGGTATGCCCCAGGGTTTAGTGTGATGGCCCGCAGTTTTACACAAGGATGCATGATCTGTGCAACACATAATATTGGAAGAACTGTAAAAGTACCACAGAAGCACACACCCAGACCTATATATCCGTTCCAGAGACTGCAGATAGACTATATTCAACTACCCAAAGTTGGTACCTTGGAGTATGTGCTTGTTTGTATTGATCTCTTTTCAGGATGGCCAGAAGCTTTTCCAGTAACCAAAGCTACAGCCGTAGCCACAGCAAAGAAACTGATCAACGAGGTGGTGTGCAGATATGGAGTTCCAGAGGTGATCGAGAGCGACAGAGGAACTCATTTTACGGGTGAAATCATGAACCATGTGTTGTCAGCTCTAGGCATAAGTCAAGCCCTACATACACCATACCATCCACAAAGCAGTGGGAAGGTTGAGAGACTAAATGGGACTCTCAAATTGAAAATCCAAAAAGCAATGGTAGAAAACGGGAAACCATGGACCGAGTGTCTACCATTAGCCTTGTTCTCAGTAAGATACACGCCCACAAAAAGAACAGGTCTCAGCCCATATGAGATCTTATTTGGGTCGGCTCCCAGATTAGGATGTTATTTTCCACAGGTGCTCCAAATGCAGTATGGTAGACTAACAGATTATGTATCAACGCTTGACAAACAATTGACCAAGGTGCATGCACAAGTATTTGCTTCCATTCCAGGTCCTGATTCAGTTGACGTATAAGCTAGAACCAGCAGATTGGGTCGTTGTTAAAAGACACGTGAGGAAAAGTCTAGACCCAAGATTTGATGGTCCTTTTCAAGTCCTACTCGTTACAAGCACCTCAGTGAAGCTCGAAGGAAAGGCAAGCTGGATTCACGCCAGTCATTGTAAAAAGGTTCTTCAGCCAGAAGAATGAAGATCTTTGCGGTTGTTGCGGCGGTTGTTGCGTGTGCTCTTATACAAAAAGGCAGAACTGCTACTCCTGTACACGTAATCAGTACAGAATCACTGGAACAGTTCAGGACAGGGTGGGCGAATGCCACAGTGGATAGAAAGGAGGGTAACTACACATGTAAGGGCAATGCCCCGTGTTATACTACAAATGTGACTACAACCGAAGGGACTTGGAAAAAAGGACCACATGGAGGGACTGTGTACCTTCACATAGACAAAACAGCCAACATTAGCATACAAGAAGAGACGCCGGGGCTGTGGTTTTGTTGTTATGAACCAGATTTACAGTATCGACAGAAATATACAACCAGTAAAAATAGAAACGAAATGATAAATAAGACTTATGAAAGATGCAACAAGGAGAGGCTCAACTCTACGATTGTAATAAAAGAAACTGATGGGATGATATTATGTATGAATAATAGCCAAATAAGAAATAGGAGATATTTTGTATTCTTGATAACAATTTTAAGAGATATTTAGGAGTATTGAATGGTATACAGTTAGAAACCCAAGAGACCATCTCTCAAAATAGTCACATATTTACAAGGGGAAAAAAGAGATCTGAAAGGAAGTTTTGACCCCCATGTGTATATAGATGCTATAGGAGTCCCAAGGGGGGTCCCAGATGAATTCAAGGCCCGGGATCAGGTAGCAGCTTGATTTGAATCATTAATCCCTATGATCACAGCTAACAAAAATGTAGATTGGATAAATTATATCTATTACAACCAGCAACGGTTTGTTAACTATACTAGGGACGCTTTACAAGGTCTAGCTGACCAGTTAGGACCCACATCTACTATGACTTTCCAGAACCGTATGGCCCTTGATATGATACTAGCAGAAAAAGGAGGCGTTTGTGCCATGATAGGTACTACCTGTCGTACTTTTATTCCAGATAACACAGGACCAAACGGCAAAGTAACCATGGCAATCAAACAGATTGTTTCTTTATCCGAGGAATTAAAACGAAATTGAGGTTTCACAGACCCATGGGATCAGTATTTCTCATGGTTAACCGGATGGCAGAAAATTCTGGCCCAAATTGGGATTGTAATCTTAATCTTTCTAGTGCTTTTCGCAGTTATTGCTTGTTGTGTATTACCATGTATAAAGAAATTAATGACTAAAACTATAACTGAAGTAACTCCCACTTTTATGTTTTCTTCAGAAATTGAAGGACTTTTACCAACTCCATCCATGAAAACAACCACCCTTTATCGAGACTATTGTTCTGAAGATGAATAGATAGTGTAGGGTGTGCACCGACTCTTTAAGTCCAGCTACAAAGGGGGGTCTCCTAATAGGGGAGGCTCGTCTCAAACTGGTGAAAAAATCCTTTTACTCCCCTTTCCCAGAGCACGGACACACTTAGGTTAAGAAATGAAGAAAATAATGATAAAAGGGGGGACTGTGAAGGATGGAGTGGACAGAAGTTAATGTTTATAATAATTTTCTTCCTTTAATAAAATATAGACTATAGAGTTGTGTACATAATTGTGATGAAGCAATAGTAGGATTAGATAAGTATACGTGGCAAGATGGCCCCTGAACAGGGACTACGCACTAACAAAATACTAAGTCACTTCCTGGTATGAACGAACTATGAAGACATATCTAAAGGACCAGATAAGGGTGAACCTATCCAAGGATGACACAAAGTAACAAGAGGCTTACAGTGATACGTGCTTTTATAAAAGTGTGATAACATGTACCCACCCCCAGGAGAAAGGGGATATAGAACAAATGTGTGTAATAAATAAGTCAGTGACGCCTGATGCTGAGTGAGGAGCTTTGTACCAGACTCTGTGTGGTGTGATTCCTTTCGTACGAACTCAGCGTATTATCCCTGCCGGTTGAGACTGATTAGTACCCGAACATTTTGGCGCTCGACGTGGGGCCACACTCGAGGGATAAGCCGTGTCCGTGATCGACGACCCCCAGACGCCTCAACATCGAATCACCAGCCACGCTCCCAGGAAGTCTGATCAGCTTCAAATAAAACACGGTAAGGTTAAGTTCATGTTTATGAATATTGGCTCTTATCCGTGTGGGAGAGTGAGCAGGTGATAAGATACCGAGGTATTTGGAGTCGATCCCGGCCACACTCTCAGCGACAGAGAGTTAACCCGCTGTGTGGTTCCAAGAATCATAGTATAGATAGTCGCGTCTCGCCGGCATAGGTGATAAGTATAAGTGTGATAATTTAATTGGTCGCAGGGTATAGGTTGATACCATTAAGACGACAGGTGTAATAATTTAATTTAATTGGTCGCAGGGTATAGGTTGATACCATTAAGACGACAGGTGTAATAATTTAATTTAATTGGTCGCAGGGTATAGGTTGATACCATTAAGACGACAGGTGTAATAATTTAATTTAATTGGTCGCAGGGTATAGGTTGATACCATTAAGACGACAGGTGTAATAATTTAATTTAATTGGTCGCAGGGTATAGGTTGATACCATTAAGACGACAGGTGTAATAATTTAATTTAATTGGTCGCAGGGTATAGGTTGATACCATTAAGACGACAGAGACAGACAGTCAGTTATAATTGTGTTAAAAAAAAAAAAATTGGCAGTCATGTTTTTGGAGAAAATGTCGGGAAATGCTGTGTTTAAGGTAGCCAGTGTTTACATTAAACCGATGATTGTTAACCCTGGTTCTCAGACATTGGGTTGTTCTTCCAATATACTGCAATTGGCACGGGCACTCTAATAGATAAATAATGTATGAGCTGCCACAGTTAAGGAAAGTTTGTATGGTGAAGGATTCTTTGGTAACTGTGGATGTATAGTTATATTTTTTATGACTAATGGAATTGCAGCACAAGCAGCGCGAGTGTCCACATTTATATGACCCTTTTATATCAGAAAGAAAGTTAGTGTGTGGTATAAGATGCTTCCTTACTCTGCTAGGAGCCAGAATATTTTTTAACGTCAGGGATCGTCTGAAGGTGATATTCGGTTTGCATGATAATGTATCTTTTAGGAAGGGGTCGCTTTTAAGGATGTGCCAATGTTTGGACAGAATGTTCCTAATTGTTTTATTGCCTCTATTGTAAGTCGTAATGAAGTTAAGATTAGTGCTATTAGTGCTTAATTTGGAGTTCTTAGTAGATGGATTCAGACACGACACTTGAGTGAGTTCTGAAGCTTTGGACCGTGCCCCTTTTATAAGGTTAGTTGGGAAACCTTTATCTCTGAATCTTTTTTCAAGGATTGAGCATTCTTTGTTAAAATCTTTGTCAGTGCTACAAATTTTTTCTAATCCTTCTGAATTGGCCAAAAGGTATGTTTTTCAACCAGGGGCGGTGGTGGGCGCTTCTGAAGTTAATATAACTGTTAACGTCAACTTGTTTTATTTAAACATATGTCTAGAGATTTAAAGTCAACATTGAGTCCCTTGGGTCTCAATGTGTCTAAAGCAAAGATCCATTGTAACTCACACTTTTTCAAAGCCGTAAGTCTATCCCCACCCACTCGGGGAATTGGGATATGGTCCAAAATCATGAAACATAAATCTTGCTCACTATGACCCATATCAAAATATATTTAAAAATGGGCAAATCCTGTCTGTCTTTTCGAATCGTATACCTGTGGTTATTGAGACGTGTTTTCATTTCACAAATAGTTTTGCCTACGTATAGTAGACTAAATCGGCACCAAATGACGTATATTACCCTATCCGTATTGCATGTTAGAAAATGCCTTATCTTAAATTTGTGATTAGTATGAGGATGCATAAAGACATCGCCCTTCTTCATCAAAGAGTACTTAATGCACCCCAAACATGGGAAACTTCCCATCTTAGGAGGCCTTAAAAATGTTTGTCAGGATCCAGAAACAGCTGATTTAATGTCCGTCTTTACTAGTCTATATTTAAGATTGGTGGGACGTCTGTATGACATGAGGGGGCAATCTTTAAATTCTCAGTCCCTCTATAGCCATCCCTAACTATCGATCAATGCTTCCTGATGATGTTACCAATCTCCTGGCTTTAATCATTGTATGTCGTCACAAATGGCATTCTATCCAACCTCTTTTTCTTATGGTTGTTAACTAGTGGTTCTTGCCTTGTGTATTTTTGAATCCTAGACTTATGTTTATTTACAACATGCTGTGGATAGCCTCTTGACAAAAAATTGTTCATCATGGTATTCAAAGCAGGATCTAGCTTCTCTTCCTGATCAACAATTCTTCTTATACGTAACATTTACATGAAAGGAAGAGAGTCTATAATTTTCCTTGGATGGCAACTGACATATCTCAACAACGTATTGCGATCCGTGGATTTAGTAAATAGTTCTGTATGTAATCTCTTAAAAAGAATTGTGGTTTATTTAACCCATGAGGTAATTGTTACGTTTCAGTCCTCTCAGCAGGACCTTTCTCAAGCAATAGTGATATGTGTCAACCAGGGTTTTATACCCTTCACTTATAATTACATCATCAGTGGTCATAAGACCATAACATTAAAAAACAAACAATGGTGTCGTTTGAATATATAAAAATATATATTCATTGTATATACAAGTTATACATAGATCAAATAAAGTGCACAGTGAAAATACACCATATACGTAGTTTAAAATAGTCAATTCGACAAAACTCTATGCATATTCAGAAGGAGGAGGAGATACGAGCTTGAAGTGCTGCTTTTTTCTACCTTGTAGTTATGGGATAGATAGATAGATCGATAGATAGATAGATAGATAGATAGATAGATAGATAGATAGATAGATAGATAGGTAAAAAACAACATTATATACATATATTGACAGTGACATCAGGGGCTTCTCTGGGAGTGGAATTCCCGGCCAGAGTGTCGGCAATGCTCTGGCCAGGGACTCCGCTCCTAGAGGGAGCTACAGTGGCGCTAGCTACAAGGGGGGGCGGGTGCTATCTACATGGTGGGTGATGGTATAAAAAGGGGGTGGCGCTATCTACGGGAGGGTGTGGTGCTATCTACAGGGGTGGCACTATCTACAGGGTTTTTTACTATCTACATGTGCATTGTGGCATTATATTGGCACTATCTACAGGGAACACTGGTGCTATCTACATAGTGGCACACACAGTGCCCATTTAGATAGTGCTAGTGTCCCCTGTAGATAGAGCCCATATAGTGCCACTGTGCCCACTGTAGATAGTGCCAAAATATTGCCACAAACAGTGCCCAACTATCTACAGTGGGCACTGTGGCACTAGCTACAGTGGGCACTAATTATGTGGACACTGGCACTATCTACAGGGGCATTGTGGAACTATCTACAGAGGCACTGTGGTGATTTTAGGGGTTTGGACAAAAAAGCCTTAACAAATTAAATTCATCCATTTTTTTAACGGCCAAGAAAAATGGATGACAAACGGCAGTTAAAAACAGTCAGACAGCCAGGAAATGGATGAAAATGTTAAGACACACTGATGCAAAAGGCCATGAAAAACTGACAGTTGATGAATATAGCCTTATAGCCTTCATCACTCTCCTCTCACAGTGACCAGGCTGATGCAGGAAAAATACAACTAATTGTTACAGAACTGCAACAGTGTATATAAATATATATATATATATATATATATATATATATATATATATATATATATATATATATATATATATATATATATTTATCCTATCTATCTATCATCTATCCAGATGGCTGGACAGATATATATATATATATATATATATATATATATATATATTTATCTATCTATCTATCTATCTATCTATCTATCTATCTATCTATCTACATATAATCTATCTATCTATCTATCTATCTACATATAATCTATCTATCTATCTATCTATCTATCTATCTATCTATCTATCTATCTATCTATCTATCTATCTATCTATCTATCATCTATCCAGATGGCTGGACAGATATATATATATATATATATATATATAAACTACAAAAAAGTTTTGTTTTTTAACATTTTTAGTGATTTGTCTGCTCATAATAAAATTTTAAAACATGGAATTAATTAAACAAATCTAGAGAATTAAAGACTTATAAGTCTTGCAAAAAAAACAAAACAACAAAAAACAATGTAAAAATAGTTATTCAAAGCGGTTGCAGAGATATTTTATCTTTTAAAGAAGTGCATATAAAAAATTTGAAATTTGACCTGGACCCTTGGTCATTAAAGGGTTAACAATCATTCTGTGCTCTAGTTTAGCATGTTATTTAACTAGAACAGTCTGTAATATTGTACATCTCTATGAGTGACAAGATAACAAAAAATCTGCAAAATATATTTTTGGGCTTGGAAATATTTTATTTAGGGAATGCCCTATGGATATGCTCAGACTCCCACCAATCTAGATGTATCTTTTGCTACCATAAAGCTGGGTCAAGATGGGGGTGATGGATAGAGTTTCTAAGCAGCAGTCTCCATAGGGTTAATAGAAATTTACAGAAACAGCCAAGTCAGCATGCTTGGTTGTTTCCATATCTTCAATAGGCTTGTATAAAATAATTTCCATTTTCTACCACTTTGACCTGGCTTTGGTACAGCAACAGATATGGGACCCTTGTTCTCCCAAGAGGTACAGCTTTCTAAGAATGTCATGGTCCAGAGGGTTTTCAGCCCATGAACGTAAACAGAGAGCAGAGATCTTGAAAACCACGAAGCCAATTCATTTCTTAATATTTTTATATAGCGGTCAAAGCCAAATTTTTCTGATAAAGAGCTCCAAATCTAAGTCATAGAGTTAAATGATGCAATACTGGCTGCATACAGCCACCACTAGAGGGAGCTTAAAAGCTTACTGCATAATGTGTTATTATAGAGTTCAATGTATAATCAGTACAGATGTGTTCTACCTTACCTTTCCTCTTGGCTCGACATATCAAGATGAGTGGAGCGAGATGACCATCTTTGAAAAAAGTTGTCATTTTTAGATATTTTGTTAAGAGTTGTTTATGCTATATGTGTCTATATGTGGCCACCCATTGGTTGGGATGTGGATTGCAGCCTGTCGAGGCTTTTGCTAGAATGTTCTGATAATGTATGAAATTTAATGGAATTAACGTAAAGGTCTGCACTAAGCTTCAGCTATACATCCCTTTCAAAATCAGTTGTTTGCACTTTTCTTGGTCTGTCTAATAATCCAGAAAATCTAATACCACAAAATCTGTGAATCCTGTGAAACTGACATTTATATATAATATACATAAAATACACAAGCAAAAAATATTTTCATTTGCTTCTTTTTTTTTATACAAATATACATTTATTTGCATATATAAAAAGCAATACTCTGAGGTTAAGCATCAACTACTTCATAAATATTAATTTCGTAACCCTAAATCTGAATATTTTTCTACTACAGTAAATAAAACATTTTTCTTTTTTTTCCTGGAATTGAAAAACAGTATTTCTCATTGATAGGTCAGATATTTCCATTTTGGACAGTTTTGTCCTTCTGCTAATACAAATGTGGAGATTTTGTCTTCAAAGGCATCAACATCCTCCTGCTGCTAATAGTTGATGTTGGAAGAGCTAGAGAAAGATTAACTAAACAATTATCTTAATATGGCTATTTATGAACTTGCCAAATTGGAAATACACTTTTATATTTTTTGCACTCAAATCTGTTTTCAAGAGTATCAATCTGTGCTTAAGAGCTGATATTTGAACAGGCAGGTTTTATTAAGTATATATTAAATTCATAAATGGGTTTTAAATGTTTAGATTAATGAAATGCATATAATGGAGGATTGAATGTGTTCAATCTTTTTAAGATATTATATATTGAGATTTATAAGCTGAACAAGTGTATTGTAGCTCCATAGCATAGTATATGGATCATTTATATTAAAGGTTTATATTAAAAGGGCATTCGCAATTTAGACATGTATGGCTTATCCACAGGATTTTTAGTATCTGATACCTCCAGTAATAATAAATCTGTAACTTGCAAACAAAATCTTTGCCCCCTGAATGTTGATGAATTAATGGGATTAACCAACCTACTAATAATTCTAACTTGGCTATTGCCATTAAATTCTGAATTATTGCTATACTATATTTCAATTCATCAATCTAAATAAGATATACTGTAATTGTTTAAGTCCATTTTGTAATAGATCAACTATTTATTTTTAATTAGTCATCATTGCACATCCCTTGTTTTCTCCTGTTGTTGTTGTATTCTAGATTTTCTTCCTTTCTTGCATATTTGCTCCTTTGACTTTTGATCTTGTTTCTCTTCCATAGTTTATTGGTCTTTTTGAAAGATTCCTTGACATCTAGACTAATTTGATGTCTCTGTTGTTCTTGGTCTAGCAATAAGATGAATTTCAGAATGTTGTCTCTGAGCAGTTGTCTGCAGATCTTTTAGCAGTAGTTGTTAAAGGTGAAGCCAAGGATAAAGCAATTTGTTAAGCAAGGGCATCACTGGTAAATCCCTGTGGGTTTTATAACTTAGCATGAATAGAAAAGACTAAGTGCAAAAAGAAAATGTTCACTTAATTTGATAATGAGTATTTCATATAATCTAATAAAATGGGAAAGAATAAGTGTATTACTATTAATATAGGGAATGGTGGATTTTACCCTATAAATTCGGAGTGTTCTGTCTTTATACAATCCCAATCTTGCATTATAGTGACATCGTACATCATCTAATCTCTTTGTTTTGTTTTTCCTTTTCATGTCATATTAGCCTTTGAGGGTTATAATGATTGATTGAATATTTAGCTCTCCTCTTAACTTGTATACAGTTTTGGATAGGAAGTTGAAGCTTGCAAGCATAACTTATGCACAAGCTAATGAGCATAATGCCATCTATAAGATTATGGAAGTATTTTGCATATATTTGAAATCCTGGCAGACTGGAAACAAGTACTTAACTTATATTTATTAAGATTTAATCTTATCATTTTTCTATGCATATTAAGTTTGCTAAATGATTTAGAGTTATTTCTGTTTATTCTGTAAAAAAAGGGCTCATTTTCTTTCCCACAATTTATTTCCTTCTGAGAGTCTCAGATGTTCCGCTACACACTCATCAATCATACTAAGAATATAAGTTATATTCTCCACACTCCACCACTAACTGGATTACAAAGCTGAAAAACTTACTTGAAGTTGAAAATGTGATAAAAGTAATCAAATTGCTGTAGTCAAATTCTAACAGTGGTGAATAGATGACACTAATTATTGTCTCTTATTATGCTACAAATGTAGTTTACTCTATCTTTATTCATGAAGAGGTATCATAGATCTCATCCTGGGAATTGCCAAAGCTGTGTTCAATAATGGTAGGTTAGTTTGCTCTCATTTTTCATTTCTTTCAGTGCGCTTTAGGTGGAGCTTTAATTTCTTAAGAATTTGTAGAGGAACGTTATTCCTTATATGCTTCATTTCCCTCATTCAGTTGTAGTGCATGCGTCATAACATAGTGATAATATAGAGTGATACAATGTAACAACATGTGTGTACATTTAGCTCAGTTTCATTGGATATTTAAAAGCCTTTTTGTGATTATGTTATACATGGTTAAATAGTAATTAGCTGGAGGTGATCAATCATTAAAGAAATGGTAAAGGACTATAGTATCTAATGCAGGGGTCTCAAACACACCACCCAGCGGCCTCATGCAGCCCCTGAGTCTGTCATCTGTGGTCCGCGGGGCATCGTAGCTCCCTTGGGAGAGGAGAGAACAGGCCGAAGGAGGTGCGTCCGAGTGTTAGAAGCGACTCTGCTCTGGAACTCCGGCTCTGTGGAAGCCCTTCACATCACTGTCCATAAACTATACTAGTGCTCTGCTCTAGGACTCCGGCACTGGTGTTGCTCCGGACATCACATTCCGGTCCAGGAGGATCCCCTGACGTCAATGTCTATGGACAGTGACGTCAAGGGCTCCTCCAGCAGAGGAATACCCGGCAAAAGCATCGGCAATGCTCTGGCTGGGGATTCCACTCCTAGAGAGAGCCCCGATGGAGCTATTCACTGGGGGGGGGGGGGGGTGGCACTATCTACTCTGTCATTATCTACAGAGGGCACTGTGGCATTATCTAGGGGGTATGGCATTATCTACAGAGGGCATGGTGGCATTATCTACGGGTGGGTGTATGGCAGTACCTACAGTGGGCACTGTGGAAGTATCTACAGAGGGAACTGTGGCATTACCTACAGAGGGCACTGTGGCATTATCTACAGAGGGGAATGTGGCACTATCTCCAGAGGGCAATGTGACATTATCTACAGAGGGCACTGTGACACTGTCTAAAAAGTGGCTGTCCAATCTTGCCATTCTTGTGTCTGCCAAACTCTGCCAACTGAGCCACCAGACTGCATTTAGCGACACTTAAACTGGAAAACCGGATTGTTTTAATAAGCATATGGAGTAAACTTGCAAATTTAATGAAAGTTTAAACGGAACTGTATTATTATGGTAATGAAGTATTATTATAGTAATGTATTATTATTATAGCAATGTAGTATTATTATAGTGTTGTAGTATTATTATAGTAGTTCAAATAACTAATTGATTAACAAATAATATTGTATTGTTTCAAATTTGTAAGTAATGCAGGACGTCAACTTCACATTTTTTCAATGTGTGGCCCATTTACCCCGCCGAGTTTGAGACTCCTGATCTAAAGCATTCGAAAATATACTGCTCTGACTGTGTGCCATATGTATGAATATATGTGCTTCGTTTACTTGAGCATTTTTCTATCTTTTAAAAGGGGAAGTATTTTAGTACTTGCAATATTGTGACAAATCTATAGTATTGTCTTATTATACCAGCTATTTGCATTAAAAAGATGGAATACATGTACAAACTACCTGGACCAAGGCTTCTGCACTTCAAGTTGGGTGATTTGAAAAAGATTACGTGATTAAAATCGCAGAATGAAAATGTGGATGGTAATATGTTTAGGGCTAATGAATTTAATGACATTTTTAATAGATTTAATGATGTAGGTGTACAGGCGTGTGACATGTCAATGAGGGTATTGTAAAATGGGTGATTTACTATTTGTCTGCTAGGCCACAGTGTGTTTGACTAGGGACAACTATGTCAGCGCCGCTACTGAGTAAAGTGGGTTCAGCACAGGGTACGGTGCTTGCACCATTCCTCTATGCAATATATACCTCTGACTTCCAATATAACTCTGCTACTTGCAATATGCAAACATATTCAGACGATTCTGTGGTTGTTGTGTGAATTACTAATGGAAGCTAAATTGCGATATGCTTTATAGGAAGGGCACGAGTCGTTTGTACTGTCTATGCCAACTGAGGTCTTTTAACGTGTGCTCGGAAATGTTACAGATGTTTTATAATTCAGTGGTAGGGAGTGCAATTTTCTTTGCTGTGATTTGTTGGTACAGTAATGCGAGGGTCATAGACATTAATAGACTAAATAAGATTGTCAAGAATGTGAGCAGTATTATTTGAGGTGCAATTGAGCCGGTTAGGGCGGTGGTGGAAAAAAGGGTCCTGCGGAAATTTGAGAGGATTGTTGCTTGCCCTCAACATCCGCTATATAACTGTGTTATATCTCAAAGGAGTTCATTTAGTCAACGCTATCTGCAATTAAAGTGCACTAAAGACAGATATATGAGGTAATTTTTACCTACTGCTATTTCTTTATTTAACCCCTTCCCGACATTTGACGTATCCATACGCCAAAGTCAGGTAGGGGAAGTATGAAACGGGCTCATGGAGTGAACCCGCTCCATACGATGCAGGTGTCGGCTGTATGTTACAGCCGACACTTCAGAGTAACAATCAGGATCGCACTTGAGCACGATCCCGCTCTTTTAACTCGTTAAATGCCACGGTCAATAGCGACCGCAGCATTTAAATCGTTAGAAAGTGGGGGGTGACCCCCTCTAACAGCTCATTGCTCCCCTCGAAAATTGCATTGGCGAGTGGCGATGGTTGCTATGGCTGCCTGGGGGCCTAGTGAAGGACCCCAGGTCCGCCATCTTTGTGCTCCTATTAAGCGCTGCCTCCGGCAGGGCTTAATATAAGCCTGTCAGAATCACGATATAGTACAATACATTAGTATTAGTATTGCAGTATATAGTGCAAGCGACCTAACGAACGCTGGTTTTTTTATGTAAAAAAAAATAATAATATATTAAAAGTTTGAAAAAAAACCTTTTCCCATTTTCCCTCTAGAGCATGAAAAGCAATAAATAAATAAACATAATTGGTATTGCCGCATCCGTAAAAGTCTGAACTATTACAATATATCATTATTTAACCCGCATGAGGAACGCCGTAAAAAAAACAAATTGTAAACGCCAGAATCTCTATTTTTTGGTCACCTAATCTCCAACAAAAAATGAAATAAAAAGCGATCAAAACATCGCATGTACCCTAAAATGGTACCATTAAAAACTACAGCTTATCCCACAAAAAATAAGCACTCATACCACTTAATCGACAGAAAAATAAAAAAGTTATGGCTCTCAGAATTTGGCGACACAAAATAAGTTTAATTTTTTACACTAAGGTTTTTACTTGTAAAAGTAGTAAAATATAGAAAAAACTATATATATTTGGTATCAACATAAGCGTATTGACCCACAGAATAAAGTTAACATGTTGTTTTAATTGCACATTGAATTCCGTAAAAACAAAGCGCAAAAACCAGGAGGAATCACTGTTTTTTTCATTTTCTACCCCACAAATAATTTTTATCCCATTTCCTAGTACATTATATGGCACAATAAATGGTGCTACAAAAAATGACAACTCGTCCCGCAAAACTCAAGCCCTCATAGTACTATATTGATGTAAAAATAAAAAAGTTATGGCTTTTGGAAGGTAGGGAAGAAAAAAAACAAAAATTAAAATCTGAAAAATGGCTGCCGTGGGAAGGGGTTAATAGAGTGATCTAAATTGGTTGTACTTTTCGACTGTTTTTTATTTTTTTATTTAATTTGTTTACATTTTTTTAATGCTTTCTTGAAACTACTTAATTAATGTGATTTTAGGTATTCATTTTAGTATAAATGTACTTGTATGTATTGTTGATGTCTTTCGATGTGGCAAACCGTTTGACTATTGTTAATTTCCCTTTTGGGATCAATAAAGTCTTTCTTATTTTATCTTATTTAAAAAGTAGCACATGATTTTTTCAAAATATTTTGTAGATTGAAAACAATTGGTCAGATTAACCAATACTGTCTAAATTTTAGATAGTATACACTTAGGCAAAACAGTCAGAAGATGCACCAAATTTATTAAAATTGGTGCGTGCTGCATAATAAATTTAATGCATTTAGCTTGACAAGTTAGATATTTTTTTTTTCTTATACCACATCTTGGTTGGCTTAGCTCATGACAATTTTTTGGATTTAGACCACGCCCCTTTTATACTAAGCCAAGACCCCCTTGTCGAAGATGGCACAAAAAGTATTTAAAAAAGTAAAGTGTGGCACACAAGTATACCAGAATTCTGGTTGAATTTTGGCAAGAATTCTGACGTATTTTGAATAGTAAAACTGCTCCAGTGTGTCATTAAAATAACCCTATTACTACATGACCTATCTAAAGGGATGCCAGCTTTGGACAATCCCTACTTGTTAAAAGGGTCCCTTAACAATAAGCAGATCACAAAGTGTTCTACTGCTGGGACCCCCAACGATTAGCTGTAATCTTTGAGGATACCTGGCTGTAAGTATTTGATTTCTCTGCAATGCTGTTACAAGGAAAGATAGCATTGCACTGTGCCCATTAAAATCAATGGGTTGTCTGTGTAATGTAGGACAGAATGCTAAAGAAAATTACACCATCTATTCGCTCAGAATTTCCTAATAGGTTACATGAAAATGAGTTCTCTAAACGATACAACCTGTCTAGACTCTGGGGGTATGTGGACCTACTAGGAGTAGAAGCAAGCCAAAACACAATCAATGTAAGTCTAGAGAACCAGAGTACCTGTATAGAAGTTCTGAAAGACACGTGGCATGGAAGATGATGCTTGGCATGACAGATGACACTTAGCATGACAGACGACGCTTGGTGTGGCAGATGACACGTGGCACAGGGGATGAACTCAACTCCAACACTAGACTTCGCTCAGGAACAAGGCCTTTAAGGCAGGGAGTGAGCGCACGCATCCAACAAGACACCGAGGGAAGCTGCAGCTGTGTGTGCCGGTGTCTCTGGGGAGGGAGATGCCAGCATGAAAAAAGTGTCCTGCAGTCATGGCTGCCGGTAAGTAGGACGTGCCAGCGGTCAGCGACCACGGGCACAACAGTACCCCCCTTATGCCCCCTCTTCTTAGGTCCAGAGCGTACGAGGAACTTCTTGATGACAGCTGGGGCATTGATGTTCTCTTCTGGCTCCCAAGATCTCTCCTCAGGACCAAACCCTTTCCAGTCCACCAGATAAAAAGTCTTTCCTCATACCCCTTTGCAGTCCAGGATTTCCTTCACCTCAAAGACATCAGAATAACTGCTGGGGGCAACTGTAGAACCAGAAAATTTGCTGTAGTGGTTCAAGACCACATGCTTTAAGAGGGACACATGGAACGAGTTGGGGATTTTGAGAGTAGGAGGCAGCCTAAGTTTAAAGGACACAGTGTTTATTTGCTGTAACACCTCGAAGGAGCCGTGGAACCTGGGAGCGAATTTGTTGGAAGGGATCTTCAGATGAATGTTCCTTGAAGAGAGCCAGACCTTGACTCCAGGGATTAACTGAGGAGGAACCCTTCTTTTCTTATCGCCATATGCTTTCATGCGATCCACTGCTGGAAGAATCCCGGACTTTGTTTGTTGCCAGATGTGAAGAAAAGTCCAGAATGAAGAATTAGCTGCAAGCACTTGAGACAAAGTTGGCACTGGGGGAGAAACTTGTGGGTGCTGACTGTATACAATATAGAACGGAGAGGAATCAGTAGACTCACTTGTATGGTTATTGTAAGAGAATTCGGCCCAAGGCAGAAGCTGTACCCAATTGTTTTGTTGGACAAAGACATAATGACGGAGATAATTCTCTAGTTTTTGGTTGATCCTTTCCACTTGACTGTTAGACTGTGGGTGATAGGCAGAATGGAAGTCCAGCTTCACATCCAAAAGATTACACAGGGCTCTCCAAATTTAGACCTGAACTGTACACCCCAGTCAGAAACAATATCAAGAGGTAGTCCATGTAGACGAAAGATGTGTTTGATAAACAGATCTGCCAGATCAGGAGCTGAGGGAAGGACTGTTAAAGGAATAAAATTTGCAATTTTAGAGAAACTATCCACTACCCAGATCATAGTAAATCCAGCAGAAGGGGGAAGGTCGGTGATAAAGTCCATAGCAATGTGTTACCAGGGAACATCAGGCAATGCCGAGGTTGGAGCAGACCAGCAGGTTTAGGCTGGGTTCACACGACCTATTTTCAGATGTAAAACGAGGTGTATTATGCCTCGTTTTACGTCTGAAAATAGGGCTGCAATACGTCGGCAAACATCTGCCCATTCATTTGAATGGGTTTGCCGACGTATTGTGCAGACGACCTGTAATTTACGCATCGTCGACACGTAAATGGTCTGCCTCGGCAAAGAAGTGCAGGGCACTTCTTTGCCACGTAATTTGAGCTGTTCTTCATTGAACTCAATGAAGCACAGCTCAAGATTTACGAGCGTCTCAGACGCCTCAGACGTCTCAGACGCCTCGCAAAATGCGAGGAGGAGCATTTACGAGTGAAACGAGGCAGCTGTTTTCTCTTGAAAACAGTCTGTCTTTTCACACGTAAATGACAGCTAGCGTGTGCACATACCCTTAGAATGAGAGGATTTGTTTAGGGCACAAGTAGCACAAGAGTAAACAAAGTCCAAGACATCTCTAGGTAGCGAGGGCCACCAATAATGATGAGAAATAAGTTCCGATTCTTTTGGTCACCAGAATACCCGGCCAGTTTGGAATTATGCCCCCAGCTGAGATTTCATTTCCTTTCAGAAGGACGGACAAATTAATTCCAGGAGGAATGTCCTTGATGTGCAGAGGATTTACAGCAATAATCCTAGAAGGATCAATAATATGTTGAGGTTTCTCTTCTGAGTCGTCAGTTTCAAATGACCAAGACAGGGCATTGGCCTTAATGTTTTTGCTTGCAGGGTGGAAGTGGAGAAAAATTCAAAATCTGGCAAAGAACTGTGACCATCTAGCTTGACGAGAGTTCAGTCGTTGTGCAGACTGCAGACATGTAAGATTTTTGTGATCGGTGTATTTAATGATGGGGTAAGCAGACCCCTCTAGCAGGTGTCTCCATTCCAAGGCCAACTTGACAGTGGTAATTCTCAATCCTTAATGGAGTAGTTGCGCATAGCAGGAGAGAAGAGTTTGGAAAAGAATCCGAAGGATACCGCCTTGCCCCTAGAATTCTTTTGGAACAGGAGTGCTCGAGCACCAATGAAAGAGGCATCAACCTCCACGGAAAACTGTTGCATAACATCAGGATGATGAAAAACAGAGGCAGACATGAAGGCACTCTGGAGGTTGGAGAATGATGACTCGGTCTCAGGGGTCCAGTCCATAGCGTTCACTCCCTTTCTGGTAAGAGCTGAGATGGGAGCTGTAAGGGAAGAGAAATTTGGGATGAACTGATGGTAAAAACTAGCAAACCCAATAAATCTCTGTATAGCTTTGAGACCCTGAGGATGTGGCCACTCCAAGACGGATTTCACATTTTCCAGATCCAGTTGAAGAGAATGATCGGAGACAATATAGCCCAGGAAGGGCAAGGACCTCTTTTCAAATATGCACTTCTCCAGTTTCGCTTCTAATTTATTCCCCCTTAGCCGCAACAAGACTTGGAGTTCATGCTTCTGATGTGTTGTCAGATCAGATGAGTAGATCAAGATGTCGTCCAGATACACTACCACACAGAAATACAGAAGATCACAAAAGATGTACTTCAGTATTCTGAATACTGCTGGAGCATTACAGAGTCCAAAGGGCATGACAAGATACTCGTAGGGGCCGTCTAGGGTGTTAAATGTGGTTTTCCATTTGTCACTCTTGCATATACAAATCAGGTTATAGGTCCAGCGTAGATCCAGCTTAGTAAAAACCTTGGCTCCACGAGGCGGTAGGGGCAGCAAAATTGTAGACCCAGTGCAGGCAGGACAGGTAACAGATAGTGAAACAGTGTAAGCAGCAAGAGGAGATGCAGTAGGATGATCCATACGGGAGATAATTGAATTTACTGCCTGTAGGAGCTGATCCTGGCGTGCCCGGTGGTCACGCATGTCCCTTTGCATCACCTGGATCCCCGTCTTGGGTTGACCAGCGGGATCCAGGGCCAGAGCGTACTGTCATGAATCTGAGGGTATGTGGATCCACTAGGCCGCTCCGCCGTAACGGAGTAGCAGCTGGCCAAAACACAGTCAATGTAAGTCTTTAGAACTAGAGTACCTGTACAGAATTCTGACAGACATGTGGCATAGCAGAGACTATGGCGTTGCAGACGCCTCATCACAGATGACACTTGGTGTGGCAAATGACACTTGGCGTGACAGATGACACTTGGCATGGCAGACAACGCTTGGCGTGGCAGATGAAGCTTGGCAGGACAGATGACACTTGGCGTTGCAGATGATGCTTTGTGTGGCAGATGACACGTGGCACAGAGGATGAGCTTGACTCCAACATTAAACTTCGCTCAGGAACAATAAGAATTACTGGATACGGGATTCAGGAAACAATATACGGGAATACTGGGAACTCAATACAACTAAGGGTCTATTTGCTGACGAACATGGGTAGAAACAACAACGCTTAGGCAATGAGAGGAAAGGCAGAGACCTTTTTATAGTTCAGGGTTAAAGGGCTTGGCTGGGGAACTAAACACAGGTGCACGTGCTGACACTTTAAGGCCTACAGGACACCGAGGTGACGGAGGCACCGGCATGAAGAAAGTGTCCTGCGGTCGTGGCTGCCGGTAAGTATGATGCGCCGGTGGTCAGCGTCCGCGGGCACAACTCAACCCCTTTAAAGATTTTCAACTACAGGTCTGTTACAAAGTGAGAATAACAGATTCATTAACCTATAAAAGTTTTGGAATTAGCCCCTACCCGACATTTGACGTAGCTGTCTATCATAAGGGGAAGCATGGAGCGGGCTCAGGGGCTAAGCCTTCTCCATACCCAGCAGGTATGTTAGAGCCAACACCTCACTGATAACTCAGATCACCTTGCCGTTAATGCACGTCAATGTGTGCAGTTAGTTAACCACCGCGCGGCACAACACCGCAGCGGCGTTTAACTCAACAGTCTCTCTGACCTGATGTCCGGGAAGACTACAAGGGACCATTGAAAGCGGTCCCTTGTTAGAGATCGCTCTGATTTGTTAGTCTATTCAGACTTACCAATCGGAGCTTAGATCCTTAGAAGAATGACGTCACAGGTTCTGATTGTCAGCGTCAATTTAGTCAGTGTTAGTCAGCGTCAGTTTAGTCAGTGTTGGTCAACGTCAATTTAGTCAGTGACGGACCGTCTGTTAGTTTCAGACCGTCTGTTAGTCAGCGTCGGACAGTCTGTTAGTGTCAGACCGTCTATTTGTCAATCAATCAGTCAGCGTCAGTTTGTCATCATCTTTTTGTCAGTGTAGTTTAGTCAGTGTTAGTCAGTTTTAGTGTCATAAAATAACAAAAAAAAAATAATAATTAGTGTACGTTAGTGTTAGGTCAGTGCATCAGTCAATCAGCATCAGTTAGCATCAGTCAGTGTGTGGTTGTCAGTCAGCGTCAGTTAGTCATTGTCTTTTTGTCAGTGCACTTTAGTCAGTGTTAGTCAGTGTCAATTTAGTTAGTGTTAGTCAGCGTCAATTTTGTCAGTCAGTCAGCGTCAGTTAGTCATCGTCTTTTTGTCAGTGTTAGTGAGAGTTTTAGTGTCATAAAATAAAAAAACAAAAAAAATTAGTGTACATTAGTGTTAGTATTTAGTGTTTTATGTAAAAAAAAAAAAAAAAAAGACTAAAAAGTTATATTATACGTTTGTTGTATACAGCACTTTAGTATAGAAGTCCACTTATACAGTTAGTAAAAATAATAAAAATGGCCCGCAAAACATTTAGTGCAGAGGAGGCTTATGAGATGCTCGCATCGGACACAGATACTGCGAGTGATGCTGGGTCCACTTTTGTTCTGTCCTCCTCCTCAAGCGACACTGAGGAACCTCCTCGCAGTCGCAGGAGGGTTAGTGTTCAGGTTACACCTGCAACGGAACCCAATTGGTTGCCCCCAACCTCCTACACTCCCCAAGTACCTGACTCCTGACTTTACTGCTGCTGCAGGGGTCCAAGTCCAGACAGCAGGGCTGTCCAAAATTGAGTTTTTCAAGCTCTTTTTTTCGGACAGCCTTGTAGACAAAATTGTTGAGCAAATAAACCTTTGTGCTCAGCAATTTATTGCTGTCAACCCCGAAGGTTTCTATGCCAGGCCATACAGGTGGCATCCCACCAACAAAGCAGAAATGCTGTAGTTTGCTTTAATTCCTCTGAAACGCCTAAATGGTTAACACACTTTCTGAATGTTGTTTTGAATACTCAAAATTATTTGCTTTTTGTGTCGCCTCATTCCAAGAACCAAAACATTTTTATTTTTTCATTGACTGAGCTGTTTGAGGGCTTGTTTCTTTGTTAGACGAGTTTTAGATTTCTTTGGTACCATTTTGGAGTACGGCTTTTTGATTGCTTTTTATTTCATCATTGCGGCGCTGTTTTTTAGGTGCTTTTTTATGGCATTCACTGTGTAGGATAAATAACTTCATTCTATGGGTCGATATTATTTTGGACATACCAAATGTGTGCAGTTTTTTTTTTTAGGTTTTACTGCTTTTGCACGCTAAAAACACTTTTTTAAAAATACATTATTTGTTTTTGTGTTGCCGCATTCCAAGACCCATAACATTTCTATTTTTGTTATTTGCTTGTTATTTGCAAGACAGGATATAGTTTTTATTAGTACCATTTTTGAGTACATACAACTTTTTGATCTTTAGACAGCTGAGCACCTACTCTAGCCCGGCACCAGACACACATGCAGCAGTTGGACTAGAGTGCTCTAGCCTAAAGTCACTTTGCGACCGCCATAAAAAGGCTCATTAGTGCTCACTAAAGGGTTGTTGGTATTTAAAAATAGTTTGGGATTTTGTCACATTCTGATCAGTGATCAAATTATAAAGGAGAAGCCACTGATAAAAGATGTCAACACATGAGGGATAGATTATGGTAGATTCATCACAAATTAAGACAAATTGAATACATATGGTGAGAGGACATGAATAAGTTTAAAAAAAAAAAAAAACAGTGTTGTTAAAATAGAAAGATATCAATGCTCATGATCAATATACAGTAACTATATGTATACATACATGAATAACTATATATAGGTATTGTCAGGCAAGACAAGAAGAAAGTAAAATTGTAAAAGCGGGCCATATTAGGTGGGGGACTCTATACTCAACTATTCGCCGGATGAGGTGTGATCAGGAGATCCCTTTGTAGCCTTATTGCATTGTAACAGGTGTATCTATGTCAGACCAATCGTCAAAATAAGAAATCTCATTCAAAGTGTAGTCTGGACAAATAGCCTACAATACCCTAGCTTGAGGGCACTGTATGGTATTCCAAAGTCCTGTGCTTGTAACCAAAGGGAAGGTTAAAATGCTGCAACTGGCCCGGGAAGCAGGTCATCCTGTTATCCAGCATTCTGCTAGTTGTTGGTAAATGTAAGGAGCCTCCTATGGTTACCAGCCTAAAGTGATTTTGAGTATCTTGCATTTGTGTGCATTCTAGTGTTCCATGTTCTTGAATGTACCAGCATCCTTGTTTAGTCGAGTTTTCCAACCTTCCTGCATGTTCCAGTGTTCCAATGTTCTTGCGGTCCTGCATTTTCTTGTGTTCTGATGTCATTATATTGGGGGAGTCTTTTGGTTATGAATTTGTCATGTTAACAGAGGCTTTTACAGATTGTGGAATAATTTGTGGATCCTCTAGTTAGAACTTGGCTTGCTTGTGACTTCCCTATGAATTTGGGGATTATTTTAAGGCTTTTCTAGTGACAGACTCAGTTCCCTTGTGAACTCTCTTGTAGATTGCGAACTGGAATTACAATCATAAGCTGCTTCGCAACCTTCCATGCCCTGTATATCGTCTCTTGACCAGAAATTAAATATCACGATTCTGTCCAACTAAGGTACTGTATGTGTTTAGTACAGGTTGTACAGCTCATAGACAGCAGTGGAAGTTCCTGGCCAAAGGCCAAGCTCGTGGGCAGCCACGTTCCTGGCAGATATGTTATAAATCACTAAACAGGGACTTGCGAATGAAGACATGAATGTCCTTCTAGGAGGAGGGAATCAGTTGTAAGCAATTTAATCTCCTCGACTCATTATTGTTCATCAGGAGAAACAGTATTTGCCTTCCACTAGTTCATGCAACATCAGCACCTGAATATTACATCAAAGTGTCGGTTTGGGTAGCAAGGAGGCGAAAGACATTGAGCACATTCCCCTTGGAACCTTTTAAATGGACCATGGCAGTCTGTGACTAGATGGAGCCCAATAAATAGCCGACACAGGAACTGACATTTTGTCCTCCAAATCTGGCCTATTGTGATATTCAAAGTATTAAACCTAGTCGGGTTGTGAGATCTTTCAAATTGAGTAAATGCACAACTGGTGAGAAGTCTATGATGATGATGATGATGATGATGATGAATGATGCTTAAAGACAATTCAAAAAAATATTTTTGCTAACATGTATTGCATGCAAAAACATATCACTCAAAAGTTGCTTTTATTGCTATTTTTTTGGAAGTGATTTGCATTACAGGTACATATATCTTTTGCATATATACAATAGTAAAAGGTGGAATAAAGTAGAAACAGCAAAAAGGTTCATACTAAATGACCTTTTACTTGATGCCTACTACATGAAATAGAGCGTACTTAAAGGGTGGATGACCTTCTTTCCTTACAGATCATTACAAAATGCTCCATCAAATACAATTACCCGTAGGTAATGCTTATAACAAGGAAAGTAGACAGCACATGGGACACTGAATTTCTGAATTTTAATGCCTCAAATGTTATACAATATAACAGATACTATACTAAACATACACTGACAAATGTTAAACTGTACCATGATATAATTACCGCATGATTAATGTAAAAAACATAGACATTTTAACAAATATGTTTCCCTATTGTATATGTCCACATCAATGGTTGCTTTTTATATAATGTTACCATGCAGAAATATACTGTGATTAATAATTTGGTCTGATATACACATGTGTTTCTTTTAGAAATACTACAAAATAATTTCCCATTGCAAATACAAAGTGTCACGTTTCTGGTGGAAGATCTCCGCTCATTCCACTTAGTATACACCAATCAACCATAACATTAAAACCAGTAACAGGTGAAGTGAATAACTTGTTGTAAGGGAAAACTATCTTATATGTTCTGATCTCACTAAAGAGCTACTGTGGAACAAATTGCTGAAAAAGATAATGCTGGCTATGATAGGAAGGGGTCAGAAAACAGAGTGCATCACAGCTCGATGCACTTGGTACTGCGTATGGCCGCAGACCAGTGAGGCTGCCCATGCTAACTTATGTCCGCCACCGACAACGCCTATGATTAACATGTGAGCTTCAAAAATGGATCATGGAGTGGTAGAAGAAAATGGTCTGGTCTGATGAATCACATTTTCTTTTACATCATGTGGACAACCGGATGCTTGCGTACACCAGGAAAACTATGGAAAGAAGGTAAGCCGGCAAAGGGATTGCGATGTTCTCTTCACTGGTCTGCAGGGAAACCTTGGGTACTGGTATTCATGTGGATGTTACTGTGACACGTACCATCTACCTAAACATTGTTGCTGACCAAATTCACCCATTCATGGCAACAGTATTCCCTAATCGCAAAGTCCTCGACTTGGCCTTCAAATTTACCAGATCTCAATCCTGTTGAGAATCTGTAGGATCCACTGGAAATCAAGTCCAACCCATGGAGACCCCCACCTCACAAGTTACAGAATTTAAAAGATCTACTGCTAATGTCTTGGTGCCAGATACCACAGGACACCTACAGAGGTCTTGTGGAGTGTAAGCGTCGTGGGTCAGAGCTGTTTTGGCACCACAAGGGGAACCTGCAC
>NC_134691.1:125008790-125011290 GCF_050947455.1 Rhinoderma darwinii | reverse complement strand
AAAGCCAAAACATGGAAACATCACTAACAATGAAAAGACCTCAAACTCCACACACCTCACTACACCCAGGAGAAAAACCCCTTTACCCAAGGTCAGACCAACAGAGGCAAAAGCCATGGAGAAAACCCCCTGCCTCACACAGAGACACGCAGAGCAGAGACATGGAGGAAACCCCCTGCCTTACACAGAGACACACAGAGCAGAGACATGGAGGAAACCCCCTGCCTCACACAGAGACACACAGAGCAGAGACATGGAGGAAACCCCCTGCCTCACACAGAGACACGCAGAGCAGAGACATGGAGGAAACCCCCTGCCTCACACAGAGACACGCAGAGCAGAGACATGGAGGAAACACCCTGCCTCACACAGAGACACGCAGAGCAGAGACATGGAGGAAACCCCCTGCCTCACACAGAGACACGCAGAGCAGAGACATGGAGATGCTAAAGACCCTGCTCAGCACTCTATGTAAAAAACTAATGTGACTGTACAACACGAGAACATCTACAACATATCCAACAGTCACATCTCCAGCCCGTCCTACACAGCGCCGCTCATTACAAGGTATATGGACACACAATGACGTCCTTTATAATCAGCAGCTGGAATATTCAAGGCCTCAACGCCTCAGCCTTTGGATGCAAAATTAACGATCCAGACTTCAGCCAAAGACTGAAAAATATCGATATACAAATCCTCCTGGAAACATGGACTAGGACAGAGAATGAGTCCCTGGTGCCCACTGGATACAGGGAAATCTCTGTCCCCGCCCTGAAAAATAAACACATCAAGCAGGGTCGGTGTTCAGGAGGAATATTAGTCTGGTACAAGGAGGAGCTCCATGAGCAGATCAAAGCCGTGAAGCGAGGAGACAGCCACATCTGGATAAGAATAGGCAGCTCCATCCTCACCTCTCAGTCTGACATGTATCTCTGCGCAACGTACATCGCACCGCCAGAGTCCCCGTACTCCAACCCAGACAGCTTTGAGATTATACAAAGGGAAGCCGCCCATTTCCAGACCCTGGGCAGCGTTCTCATCTACGGAGACCTCAATGCAAGAACGGGGAGAGATAAAGACTACCTGACCAATGATGGAAATATCTTCATCTTTGGAGCAGAGGCCGACTGTCATAACTCCCTACAGAAAGAGAGAAACAGCTATGACAGCACCGTCAACAAAAGCGGGAAAAAACTACTGAATCTATGTCGAAGCTTAGGACTCCACATACTGAATGGCCGCACCAAGGGAGACTCTTTAGGAAGGTATACACTAAACTCCCATGTAGGCAGCAGTGTAGTAGACTATGCCATCACGGACATGGACCCCGCAAACATTGGCGCACTCATAGTCACTCCACAAACGCACCTGTCAGATCACAACCAATTACTTCTATACATCAAATCCACAACCAAACCATCTGCACAAAAACCACATCAAACCGGCCTCTTCAACCTGCCCCCATCTTATAAATGGTCCAAAACGTCAACTATAAAATATAAAGAGACAATGAACAGACCAGAAGTGCAGGAGATGCTTCACAACCTCTACAACAAGGTGTATGAGACCAGCCCAGGAGGGGTAAATCAGGCCGTAAATGACCTCAATAATATATTCTATACCATGGCAGAGAAGTCCGACCTGAAAAGATGTGACTACAAGAGGCCACAAGAAATACATCCTAACGGTTGGTTTGACCGTGAGTGCAAAGAAGTACGGAAGACCCTAAGAAATGCCTCAAATAAGAAGCACCGAGACCCAAACAACACTGGTCTGAAGGAGGCCTACATCTACATACAGAGGCAATACAAGACCATCCTCCGAAAGAAAAAACAAAGGCACATCTCCACCAAACTTACCCAACTCCAAGATGCCCTCCATGACAACTCGTTCTGGGAATTATGGAAACACATGGGCAAAAATTGCAAGAAAAACAACCTTCATATTCAAAATGGCAACATCTGGCTCCAATATTTCAGAGACCTCTACAAAGATATCCCGAAAGAAGAACAAAGCCAAGAACAAAAACAAATAATATCAAAATTGAAGGCGATGGAGGAAACACTTAAAGATTCTCAAAACCCCCTGGATACACCAATAACACTGCAAGAAGTAACAGAGAGAACCTCAGACATAAGGTGTAAAAAATCCAGCGGCCTAGACAGAATCTCACCAGAAATGATAAAACACAGCCCGCCAGAAATACAGGCCGCAATAGTCAAACTATTTAATATAGTGCTGAGTGCCGGCTACTTCCCGCAAATCTGGAACCAAGGCCTTATAACACCAATCCACAAGAGTGGGGACAGGTACGACCCGGCCAACTACCGAGGGATATGTGTCAGCAGCAACCTGGGGAAACTGTTCAGCAGCATCCTGAATAAGAGAATCCTCAGCTTCCTCTCCCAGCACAATGTCCTCCACCAAAGCCAAGCTGGGTTCATGCCAAACCACCGCACCACTGACCACATCTACACCCTGCGCAGCCTCATCAAGA